>NC_056593.1:13904982-13984978 GCF_018340385.1 Cyprinus carpio | reverse complement strand
CGCAGACAGCCTGTGTTGCATTTATTCTCTTTATGTCAATAAATCATTAACCAGCTTTCGCTTTTGGGTCCTATTGCAAACTGTGCCTAGAAATAAACTGACCATGACTGACCCACGAACATACAAACATCCGCTCACTGTTTGACTGCGGAGCTCATTGCTGGCAGACACTGCCCGAAGAGTTAGCGGGCCTCCAGCATGCCGTGGATTCACCCGTCGTTGCCCAGTGTCGATCAAGACCAGTCGCTACATCACCTGCAACCAAGACCATGCTCTCCTGTGTACACACACCTGCGAGCCTTGTATCAACAATCCACCCTGCTACTTCTGGTGAGCCCTCCTGAGTGCCGTGCCATTTTCTTACCCCAAGTGTGAGGTGATATTTTCCTCTTCAAACCTGCCACATATGCATCCGACCGAGCAAAAGTTGCATATGTGGTTTCCCTTCGACTGTAGTCAATGCCCGGAATGCGGGGAACGGCCAGTCCTGGTTTGGCGGGAGCTGATTGCTGTGATCAATGGTAAATGTTTTCAAGAAGGAGATGTTTTGATGTTTTCGAACGTCCTGTATTCTGGGCGCGAGTGCTTCTCGCAAGGTGGCTGCACTTCGTCAAGGGAGAGATGCTCCGCAGACTTAGTATGCCATAGAATTTTAAGACTTTAGCTGCTACCTGTGAATTGAATGAGGCAGCGTGACTGTACGCTTTTTTTGGAAGTCTTGAATGATGAGACCTGAAGGATGATATTTTTTGCACGAGGAATTTCCCTCTAGTCCTGTATGAGTTTGTTGAATTAGCCCTTCGCTTAGACAAACCGCTCTCGTTATATCGCCAACGTGCTCGGTGATGACGGGTCACAGGAGTTCCAAGGGAGGCCCCATTCACTCAGACTGAGTAAGACCTGAACCACACACCCGAGACGAGCCAATGCAGCTATGGAGAATACACCTCTATTTCTGCTGAACACCAAACGCGTATTTTCGAGAGAGGTTTGTGGCCTTTTTACGGCGGTTATCACAGGGACACTTTGCTTGCCTACATTTAACGGGTAAAAGAGAGAAGCTCGCCAGTAGTAGGGAAATATGGCGCAAGCGTAACTCCACTATCCATCCATCCTTCAATTCCCGCTCAGATGAGCTTTACAGCCGTTCTCATCGCTGGCTGCCGCACGACCACTTCTGTTGCCTGCTCTGCTCTAATTTGACACTCCGGGGCCAGTCAGGGGATATTTTGTCGATGAGAAGGTGGCTATTGAACATTGGTTTGGCCCCTTCAAGAATTAATGGGATACTCCACAGCCTCGCCCCTGGATGGCCGCGTTCTTTCGAATATACACCTGGCCACCGCTCCTGGTGAGTCTTCACTACGTCTGGCAACCACAAAGAGACAATTTCATTTCTTGTGTTTCAGTCACCTATGGCCCCCATTGTCCTAGGACATCCATGGTTAACTAAGCACAATCCACAAATTAACTGGTCTGATAATTCTATTGTTTTCTGGGAGCTTGTCTTGTCATACCAATTGTCTTGTCTCTGCTGTTCCCTCTGTTTCTCTTTGTCTGTTTTTTCAGGAGGCGCGTCGATTAATTTATCTGGGGTTTCCGGAGGAATATCACGATCTGCGAGTAGTGTTGAGTCATTCCATGGGCTGCTTCTCCCTTCCCCCCCATCATCCTTATGATTGTAGTATCAACCTTCTTCCTGGCACCCATCCACTACTACCCGTGGCGTTTGTATTCGCCGGGGTTTATCTGCACTGAACGTGGAAAGGTACGCTTGAGACGCCCGGCCGCTTGAGATAGTCCCTTGACTTCTACACCAGATACTTCGCTCATGGCCAGGGACCATCGTCCCTCCTCCTCCCCCGCCAGTGCGGGATTTTTTTCTTTGTGAAAAAGAAAGAGGGCTCTTTTTGCCCCTGCATCGATTATCGTGGGCTGAATGACATCACTATTAAGAACCGTTACCCTTTACCACTGATGTCATCGGCCTTCGAGAGATCCTGCAGGGGGCAAGGATTTGTCATGAAGGTTAGATCTCCGTACCTACGCGTACCACTTAGTGCGCATCAAGGGAGGGGGATGAGTGGAAGCGACGGCGGTTTAATACTCTGTTGGGGCACTTTGCAGTATCGGGTTTTATAACCGTTCGGGGCTGGTAAACGCCCCAGCCATTTTTCAAGCGCACGTAAAACGATGTATTGAGAGACATGCTCAAAATTTTCGTCTTTGTGTACCTGGATGATATCCTAATTTTTCTCCCCATCTCTCCAGGTACACACCCAACATGTGTGTCATGTATTACAGCGGTTATTAGAGAATCGCCTCCATGTTAAAAGACCGAGAAATGCGCGCGTTTTTCATGTCCAGTTCAGTTACTTTCCTTGGTTCGGTCGTGTCTGTGGAAGGGCATTAACGCTGGGACCCCCCTCCAAAAGTTCAGGTGGTCACTGACTGGCCTGGTCCGTATTCTTCTCGCTTGGCGCTTCAGCGTTTTTTTGGGGGTTTGCGAACTTTTATCACCGGTTTATTAGAAATTTCAGTCAGTCAGGTTGGCCGCCCCTTTGACTGCGCTCACGACATCCAGTAAACTCTTGTTTTACCTGGTCCGAGGCGGCTCAATGTGCATTTGAGCATCTTAATAGATTGTTCACATCCGCTCCCATTCTGATTTCGCCTGATCCTAAGAATCAGTTTATCGTCGAGGTGGATGCATTGATGTCAGGGTGGGGAGCGGTTCTACTCACATGCTCCACCCTTGATCAGAAGGTTCACCCATGCGCATTTTTACCTCGCATCGACTCTCGTCTGTGGAGCATAATTTGATGTGGGTAACCAGGAACTTCTAAAGCCAGCCATTCGACTGGCCCTGGAGGAGTGGGCCCATGGCTGAAGGGATCCTCCAGCCCATTTATTTGTCTGGATCTGCTCATCGTAATCTAGAGTATGTCCGCTCTGCCAAGAGGCTTAACTCTAGACAGGCTCGCTGGGCTCTTTTTTTTGGGGCGTTTCAATTTTCACACTATCTCTTTACTGTCCCAGGTCCAAAGAACATTAAGCCTGACGCTCTTTCTCGCCAGTTCTCCTCCTCCGAGGGTCACCCCACCACAGAGACCGTCCTACCAGAAGGATGTGTGGTTGGGTCCGTCACCTGGGGGGTGGAACAGCTGGTGCGAAAAGCTCTTTCTCACACTGTCGTTCCACTAAGTCCCCCCGAATGGAAGCCATTCGTCACAAACACCCATCGTCTGGCTGTCCTTCGTTGGAGTCATTCATTGAAATTGGCCGCTCATCCGGGGGTGGGTCGTACTTTGGCAGGTGTCCGCCAGCGATTCTGGTGGCCTGCCATGGAACGTGAGGTACACCGGTTTGTTGCTTCATGCTCTGTCTGTGCCCAGCAGAAGTCCAGTAATTCGCCTCCCGATGGGTCTGCTTCACCCTCTCTCTATTCCTCCCGGCCTTGGTCCCATATTGCCCTGGCACTTCGTCACGGGGCTTGCCCCCTCCAGCGGCAAATACTGTGACCAATCACGGAAAGTAGGGACACAAGTCGGTTCTGGGGCATTTTGAGGTTATTCACATATTCTGAAAGTGTAGTCTCAAGCTTTTCAACGATGTGTAACACATGGAAATCTGATCATATTTGGAGCCAAGTTATGGCCATTTGAAGGTAGGCCTTTAAAAAAAAGCTACAAAAGGGAGAAAATGCCTCTAAGATTGTGCAGTTCTCACCCTGTTCTCACCTGCTGGGGAGTGACATAGGGGCTCATTTACATCTCATTTAGATAAGCTCATACCCCCGTTAAAGCTGCATGGTTGCATATACACAAGCAACAGACGCAACGGGAAAAATCGGACAGCATACTATTAATAATAAAGGGATAATGTGCATTGTAAAATGTCAGTAATTTATCTTTTTTTGACTTTTATAAAAATGATTTAGAGGTGAAATATGTGAGTTTTATCTTTTTATAATAACCTTTTTGGTCACAAAACTCTATTTGAACTTGTGCATTGTAGATAACGTTGCAAAGACACTCCTTTAAAATTGGCCATCATTTTAGTTTTTTAACACAAATGACAAACTTTGCTGTTTATGGAAACTCACCCCATAAGAAACAGAAAAAAGTATTCTTGCAGATCTCGTTGCCTCCAATGAAATAAGTCGTTTGGGCCACCTTTCTCTTTGTCGGGGTCTTCTTTGTGGATGTTACCATCTCCGAAGTTTGCACTGTGCGTTCTGTTTGCCTCTAAATGTCCAATAATTTTGCATGTCCTGCCACTCTTTTTCCGCGGACTAAAGGAATCCAAGCCGTATGTTGTACATAATGTGAGCGCTTGTTCATAAGCATCCGGCTTGTCGAAGAAGTACTTCAAAACATTTTCGCCGGCCAGAGCGCTTGCATAATAATTAGCCACGCTTCCCTTGGAGGGCGGGGGCAAAACAAAAGAGAAACAAAATGAAGCCGGCTTATCCAGTATGGAAATACACCATACAGACAATGACACGCCCCTACTGCGTGCTAGAATCTCCGAAACAACAAGACCGAGTTTCAACCCCACAATGTACGCTTTTTGGTTAATATACCCATCACTTGCTATCCTCAAACACGGAGGAGCTTCTTCGTGTCTCTAGAAAAATTCTGCAACAAAAAACTGGAAAACACCAATTTCACAAAAAAAAAAACGCCGTTTTTGCACTCATTTTGACTGAAAAGTCGTGGCTGCCCCAGACACTTGTGTCAATGGTTTCCGTGACGACCCAAGACGCACTACACACTATCTTGGTGAGGCTCATGGTGGTTGACTCAGGTTTTCTAAGGCAGTTCAATGTCGTCTCACTGCCCAAGATTCCGTCGGCTATAAGAGAAATGCACGGGCACCAAGCCGGTTGTCACGGCAACCACTGTCTTTAGAATCAGTCCCACGGCTTCCTTTGATGTTGTTTCGGACAGCGTTTGTCTCTCAACTTTTGGAGGGGAATCTGCAGACAGATTGGGGCTACTGCGACAGTCTTGTCTTAAGGGTTTGTATAACCCACCGTCCTGGTTGTGTGTTGGGAACAAATCAGTGACATCGGGAAGGCGTATGCTCAAAATTCTCTGACACGTTCATCGTGCAGTCTGACCTGTCTTTCCCTGATTTCTCGGTGTTGTCTGGGACACTACCAGCCACCACTCTGTTTCCCTCTCAGGAACCAGAGGTTGCCGTCCCACTCGGTCCACGCGACTTTAATACGGCGCTTGCATCGCAACTTGGAGGGGTGTTGTGAGGTAAGTCTCTGTGCCGGGCCAGGGACCACCGGTTACTTGCCGTGTCGACAACCGGTCGCCGGTCCAGAGGGCTCCCCGGTATGTGTGTGGGCAAGACGTTATGGACTTTCCACCACCGTAATTTAACCCCTTCAGGAACCCGCCTCCGAAATCCTGGCATTCCGTTTCATTGGACCTTATGTCATCACTACGGTCAGTCAGTCCAGCGGGCCCGTCAAGGCCCAGGTTGCCTCAATTCTCTCAAAGTGTGTCCACCTGTTTTTACATGTCTTCAGGATATTAAACCTGCGCTAGTCTCCGCCTGCTCCCATCCCCCCCCCCCCCCCCCCCCCCCCCCCCCCCCCCCCCCCCCCCCCCCCCCCGCCCCTCTCTCCCTTGATGCTAACACCCCTCTGTCCTTGAACCCTCTGGACTTCGAGCGATAACGCGGTATACGCGTTTGTGAGGGCCATTTTCTTCTGGATAACCCCAGAAAAAGAACTTAAACTTACCACTGTCAGTTGTTGATTCGTACAGATAGAGAGCTACCAACATCAATCGAATCTGTAAAGGGTTACATCTATTTTTGTATACAGATCTTAATAACAACAAATACTTTGTGCCTTTATAAAAATAAAGAATTAACAAAACAAAGGGGCGTCTGCCTGCAGTCATTTGTCTGCGCTGACTCTTCATTTACAAACGCCGTCATTAAAGAACTGTAAACTCTGTGAATACTCCAACACAAAGACATGAGAGATGTGATATTTCTATAGAGAAGTCCTGACATGGTCTAACTTTTAAACTAAAACCAAAGGTGCTGTGTACGAACACAAATATTCTTTGTGATAAAGTAATCCATATGAGAGAACACCGCGATGTGGTGTTTTTTTCACGTCTTCCCTTCATTATCTTATCACATGCCAAACAACAACGCCCCCGGCGCCGAGCGTCGATATTTGAGATTCTAAGATGGTTCACTGAAGTTGCGAGCGGCTTGAATACGGCCCACACAACAGAAGATCGAGACGACAGCGAGACTGTCTGTCACCAGTTTTTTTTATTTAACTGTTTGCTTCGGCGACTGGAGGATGGAATAAGACTATAATTTCACATTCCACAAAGATGTGATTTTGGTTGAGGATACTTGGAGATATTTGGATTTCCTCAAGAAAAAAAGAATGACAGCACTTTATCGCAGCAGAGATTCATCACACAGTTGAGTGTAAGTCTTTTTTTTATTGTATTATAGACTTGTACTTTCCATAAAGGGTCCACGGCGCTCCGCACCCACGACCACCATCACGCACTGCGCGTAGGGCACCAAATTGCTTGGGGGGCACCGGCGACCTACGCATGTTGAAGTAAATTGAACAATATAGAATTTGAGTTCGTTGAAAGTACAAACCATCACAATAGGCTACTAGGTATAAATAACAAATAAAATATTTCTAAATAGCATTGGTTACTATACAAAAGCAATACAATACAAAGTATTAGGCGGCCAACACCCAAGACCAAATTAGATCGTACGAAAAAAAGGTGAATCCACTGTGTGCCGCCAGTCACACATCTGGTGCCCCACCCTCTCACCACCTCCCAGTGGTCTGTTTCGATTATGCCTCAATTTCACATGTCATTACATTTGGCCAGACACCGGGAACGACCCTCAGACACTAGTGCCTCGACAAAGGCACAAAGAGTCGGGGGCGGAAAAAAAGAAAAAAGTAAGTAGCTAGCGGGGAATTGATGCTCGAGCGGTCGGCGTGCAGCAGTAAGACAATTTGGTGTTTAAATAAAAATGTGTTAGTTTTGCTAGCCCGTGCGTGTAGTATGCATGTCAGGTTGCACCCGGCGTGTTCGGCGCGTCGGAGTCGCTAGTAGGGCAAAAGACCAGGGGCTTTTAGCCCTGCAGGTTGAGTCTTTATTTTAACGGCGGTACGGGGAAATGTGAAAACTTGGCTTGGTAAAGATTGCAGTTTGGTTGAGAAGCGAAAGGAAGGTCAATCGTTGGGGTCCTCATCGGACATATTATGAATGACCAAATAAAGCTAATTTTCCGTACGCTACGTTACAGATGTGTCAACGTGTGCATATAGCTATTAGTCGCGCAGAACGGTTCCATATTGTAATTTCCGAGCTTCAACTACAATGTCTATCTGCATCAGTCTGAACTTTTAGCAAAAACCCTGCAACTGAACCGTGATGTGATTTTGCCAAATTAGACCCTTGCGATAGAAGATTTTTTCGTTGTTGTACGATGGCATGCGTGTCATTTTCAAGAGGTATCGGCCCAGGGCGAAATCTTTGTGGGGAAACTGCAATTTAGAAAACAAAAAAAAAACCACAATTCAGTGTTGGTATATTTTCACTATCACAGAGTTGTCAAATTATGTCGGGCTGGGAAAAGATTAATCTCGGATTAAGTCGCATCCAAAATAAAAGTTTGTAGTCTACATGATCTATGTGTGTGTACTGTGTCTAATTAGTTGTGTATATTAAATCTATATCCATACAAAATAAATTATACAAATTATACTGAAAAGGTACCTATCGTAGTTTTGAGAACTTAAATAAGTATACACAATGTACACACAACATATATTCAGTCTTTTAAAAGTAAAATAGAGTTTTGAATTTTAAATTTAATCTTTTCCCAGCCCTACAAATTATGTACAGAATTATTATATTGTGCCTCATCAGACCTCTTTTAAAGGTAAAATAGAGTTTTGAATTTTAAATGTTTCAGTAAAAAGAGGCCCTGTATAAAAAGACTAATGGTGTGAATCTTTTTTGTATGGATGGTTGATGGTTCAATCAAAAATGCATTTCAGTAGAATCCCTGAATATTTTGTCTTGTATTTCTGAATGCAGGGTCAATGCTAAAATACATGCAAGGAGCAACTCAAGGCCAGGAGGAAGAACCATCAACCAGCAGTTGTAGCCAACAACACCAGCCACCAACCAGATCAGACTCTGCAACAGCACCTAGCCCAGATACAGATACAAGTCAGCACACAACTGCATCCGCTTCTCAAGGCAGAGTGAGTCCTGTCACTGAGGGGCCATCTGAGGGGCCAAGTGATACTGCAGAGCCATATGTGCCCCCTCCAACTGATCCGCGCTCCTATGCGTCTAGATCACATTTTAGAATTGCTGATCGTGTGGAAATTGTGCGGAGAGGGCCTTTTAAAGTCAGCTCTGATTTTAATTTCCCTAAGGGACAGGATGGAAGAGCTTTCATACTAAAAAAAGACTCCAGTTTCAAAGGTCTGTCCTATATGGTTTTAGAGAAAAGTTTTTTTGAACTAGGAGCGTTCTGGGTAGTGTAACTCTTCCACAGAACAATGCTGCTGTGTTCTGCTTTGCCATGCAAAGCTTTTTAGCACAAAAGATATAAAGCTGACTGCAGGGGCACCACAGTGATTGGTTAACTATCATTTTCACACTCAGTTTATTTTGAGGGGTCATGAGTGTAGCAAGATCACACACAGTGCATGCCTCAAGTGGAGCGAATGGACACAAGGTACTAAAGAAGGCACATGGCAATAGATCAGCAGGAGTTGACACTACTGGCGGCAGAGGGGAAAGGGCAAAGGTGCCGACGAGATTCTCAAAACGCTTGCTGTCAATCACTCTCTCACTGGCCTCAAGAAAATTTGTCTTTTAGAGGCTCCTTATGACGGTCTTTTTGAGCCAGCCAATGGCAAACTTCTTGAAGGAAGTTGAGCGTATGGCAACATCTGACCCTGTAATGGCAAATTCATTTTTGGCCAGAATAAAAGATGGACAGTTCCCACCCACATTACCTCAGCCATCGAGATACAAAACGAACTATATTCAGATCATCTCTTTTCAGAGACACTACGCACCATTGTTTTGGGAGACAAATCCATTTGGCCAAAATATTTCTCTAATCATTCTTGACTGTATACTCCAGATGTGAGTCAGCAGGGAACAGATGTCAGGTCATAGGCGCGCATTGTCTGTTTCCAACTGCAACCAGGACATTAAAGATACTTTCTCGGATATATTGATGTGGAGCAAACTACTGGCCTTAACCGGTCCAATGTTTCCTTGCGAAATGAAGGAGCCTTGGCATTCCTTTGAAAATTGTCGGGACAGGACTATGACAATGGAGACCAACCTGAGAGGAAGCACGCAAGGTGTCAGGCTAGAACTGCCTACAGTTGAACCCAAGAGCACTTGTTTGTCCCTGTGGAGCTCACACTATGAATCTTGTCCTAACTGATTGCTGACAAGTCCTCCACAAGATGCCACTGGCTACTTGGGTATTTGCAGAAGCTGTTCAATTTCTTCTCCGGTGCCAGCCCAGCGATGGTCCATGTTAACAAAACATGTTAAAACTTCACTCTAAATCTTGGAGTGAGTTAGAGGGGAGGAGTGGCTTCCAGGTGTAACAGCTGTCCGAAATCAAACAATAGGACGTGAGAGAATGCTTCTCTTGAGGCAAGGAGGCATTGTTAAGATCCAGGGCAAGTGGAGGCTCAAGCTCTTCGCTGAGGAAGTCGCCTCATTTCATTTTGTGATTTGCTCTGTTTGTGTTGTTTTGTCGTGAACTACTACCATTACAAACCGGTGAAAAAAGCTACTGCAGTCCCAGTTCCTGCAGCTGTATGCCTTGTCAGGCTCATTGCCAGTTACCAAAATCAACAAAAAACCCCTCTCAAAATACAGACAATCTGGTTTAATGAGGCGGTGTCAAATGCCAAGAACTTGGAGGCCCTGAACTATAGAAACAGAGCTTAGAGAAAAGGCTAAGGAGCACAAAAACAGGCACTTTGCATACGAAGCTGTTGAGAGCCCCTCAATGATGCCCTTACAAAGCTTGAAGTCAAATTTTTCAATTGGGTTGTGGACTCGCTCTGCTTTAATGTCACAGGAGAGGTTTGAGACCATGAATCAAGTCAAAGAAAAATATGGAGTGCTGCTGACTTCAGCAAGTGGAACGCTGTCCAAGGAGGACTTGAAGGGGGGCACCGCCAAGCATTTGTTGCGTGGGCACCCAAATGGCTGCCCGGCACTGCTTGTAACTAGTTTTCACAGAACGTGTAAAACATTTTACTAATTAGGGAACTTTTCCAAAGACTTTTTTCCAAAATATTATTCCCTGACTAAATGTATAATCAACGTGGACATATTATGAAGTTTCAATAACAATATACACTATCTACCATTCAAAAAGCTTGATGTAAATAATATAAATGTAACTGTAACAAATGTAAAAACAATCGGTTATTTCAAATTAATCCCCCCTAAAAAACATGAAATTTTTTTTTTTTTTTTTTTTTTTTTTTTATGGTAGAAAATAAGATTGTTTTTAAAGGATTTCTAAAGGATTGTGTGATGGAGATAATGATGCAAAAAAAATTCAGTTGAAAGTCAGCTTTGAAATGTTGTTCTAATAAACTGCTTTTAACTGCACTCACAAGTGAATATTAAATTATTGGTTGTGGGATAATGTAAATATATTCCTAAAAAATACAAACATACAAATTATATACATTATTTTTTGTTGCCTCACATCTTTCGTGTAACGCCATCAACCTCTCAGTGACACAGCTGACTGAATGGCTATTAGGCGCTCATTATGCAGGCCTTTGTCATTCAGGGTGACTTCATGATAGTTGACGCCTACTAGCATATGACTTTTACCAACAAAAAGTGTCTTAGAAAATTTAAATCAATATTATTTTTTCTGTAAGTGGAGTAAACAAGATGATTTCACATCATTAGAAAAAAAAAAAAAATTCTTAGGCTACAAGCTCCAGTTCTCAACGTCCCGGGAACCAATTGGGTCTGATGGTCTTTAGTGCCTATTCAAGTGATTTAACATTGTAGTTTTTCACTAACCACGCATAACATTTTTTTTTCTCAAAAAACACAATCAGGCTTACATTACATGCTGCTGCTCACATAATTCTAATAGCCCGCGTGTGATTACAGTGAGATGAGACTTTAGCCATTTAGATATTGATAAGAACTGAAAAAAAAAAAACACAATGTCAGGTCATGACAAAAACTTCTCCAGGCCCCAAAAAATTTGTACCCTTAGGCTCCAGAGGGTTAAGGTTAAAGGTGCGGATGTCGACCCCAGGGGAGGAACAGGGGTGTCATCAGTATCTTGTCGATATTGGGTGAGGGATACGGCCCAGAGGAGAGAAGATGGCTACCGGAAAGGGATGTGCTGCCCGTTCGCTTATCGGGATTCCTCCAATCCCGGTCAGTCACCATTCGGGGGCGCCCAGGGGCGCCGTTAGGGAGGGGGTATGTAAGGAGTCTCGTTTTATTCTCGCTTGTTATTTCTCGCGCTCTCTCATGAGCTCTTGCACAGCTGAACTTCTCCTGCTCTTCTCACCCTGTTTCCCTTTTGCCCTGATTTTCTGGCTATTAGACCTAAGTTCTTTTCCCCTCTTGTTCGGTTTATTGTTTGTTCATTCAGGTCTGGTAATGACGCATGAGTTTTATTGCTACTAAGACTTGTCCTGTCAGTGAGCACCGCATCGATGTTTCAGATGAGTTACGAGCAGGCTTTCTGAGTCTGCTTTCTCTGTGCTGCGGTTTACTGCTGGTGGAGCATGCGCTTGTCTTATACCTACGCGCATGACCTGACGCTACCTGCTCGGCCATCTGCCTGGTTTCTAGTCTGGATTATCGTTTTACCTGTTCTGGGTTCACCAAGATGACCATGGATCGGCAGCCAGCCTGTGTTTGGCACTTTAGTGTTAATTCTCTTTAATTTCAATAAATCATTAACCAGACTTGCGCTTTGGGGTCTATTTTCGAAACTGTGACAAGTGTAGCTTTACATTTTTCCAGCTAAAGGGCGGTAGGGCCTGATTGTTATGAAAGTAGAGGTGGTTGTCCGCGGTGGGCAAGCAAATCGGTGTAACAACCAAACACTGCTGTAACCATATGTGTCTCCAGCATCTCTATATATAGGCCAAACTCTGTGACCTGGCGGGTTGGCTGGAACTACGTTTACATTTTTTGGACAGCCCATTCCCGTCCGCAGTAAAGGTTAAAGGCCGCCCCGCCTCACCATGAGATTTGCGCTCCCCTGGTATCCCAATCCCGCTGGCAGCCTCTTTTAAGTTGCAGCCCTACATGAACCTATGGAGAAGCAGTGCTAATTAACGGGCATAATGACAGGAAACATCTCGGTTACGTATGTAACCACGGTTCCCTGAATAGGGACACGAGATGCTGCGGTGACGTCAACTGTATGGGGAAACACCTTTCGGTGTGACGAATGTCTGAAGCACTTATACCCATCCGCCCATTTTATTGGGCGCAAATAGCGCTTGGCACCACCTTACGCATGCGTACGCATGTTATACCTGAGTGCAGCGCGCTATTTCGCTCAGATTTCATGAACTGAAGTAATGATCTCAAGGTAAGGAACGGGCTCGGGGACCGCAGGCATCTCGTTCCCTATTCAGGGAAAAGGGGTTCCCACTTACGGTAACCGAGATGTTCCCTTTCATAGGTCAATCGATGCTGCGGTGACGTCACAGTTATCGGGAACCCTATACCATAACGCATGAGTTACCATGATAGTTGGGATCCAATTTGAAAGCAATCTGCTTCAAGCGGATAGAAACCGGGAAGCCAGGAGCCATCCTTCACATCCAGACTTTAAACATTGACAAAAGTGCTCGGAGAGGACCATCCTCGCCGCCAGCACATCACGATCATATCTACCTTACTAAAGATCCCCACTGAGACAATGATTTCGATGTTTGCAACCACTGTTTTTTCGTGGAATGAGCTCTCATAATAAGGGCGGAAGCGAGTCCTGCGCCGCCTCATAGGCTAAAGAATAATAGTCCTCCACCAACCAATGGGGACATGCGCTGCTTTGTGAACAGCACAGCCTTATTTCTGTGTCATAAACAGGACAAACAGCTGGTCGGACTCACGCCATTGGAGGCTGTTCGATCAACATGAACGTCTTCAGCACTCTGACAGGGCAAAGACTCAGATCTCCTAGCCCCACATCCGGCAGGGAGTAACGCTTCCAGAGACCACTTGTTTAAAGTGAAAGGGGTTCGAGGCGACCTTAGGGACGGGTAATTAGGCCTCCGGTTCGCAGCAGTACTTTCACAAACCCTGGGTGAATAGTCCAGGCAACGAGGGCCCAAACAGAAAGAGCCTGCAAATCCCCAACTCTAATGAGCGGAGGATAAAGCCACAAGAAGCACTGTCTTTAAAGTAAGGATTTATTTATTTATTTATATTTCAAGGGCTCAAAAAGGATGTTCTCGATAGACCTGTGCAACACAAGGAATAAATTTCCATGAAGGAACTCGTGCATGGCGGGAAAAGGCATAGCCGTGACCACAAAATCTGTAAGGAAGCAACAGGAACCAGCGGCTGATGGCCCAGGACTTAACCATCTATATATAGCGTGGTTAGCTGAAGATGGCTGGCCACGTAAACTAAAAGAGTGGATGGTGTACTACTTCATCAGAAAACCAGTCTTGACGAAACACTCCAGTACTGAAGCAACGGGGAGGCAGTAAACTGGATCTAAATTATGAATTTCACATCCCCCAGGTCGTAAACGTTCCATTCTTCAAGCATAAAGCGTCTCGTAGGAAAAGCCCTAGACTTCATTATAGTCTACAGTGGTTCCAACTGAAAAACCGGGACACATTAAACCTCACACTACGCTCAGAGGCCATGCCAAAACCGCTTCCATAGATCTGGCCTTGGGTTGCAAGTCATCCCTCGTTGCTTGCGATAGGTAAGTCCTGTCGTGAGGGGAATCTCCACGGCGAGCCTGCTACAGCTTGACCAGCTCCGCAACCCACACGCGGGTAGTGGGCCTCTACACTGCTCCAGCCAAATTCTGGATAGCACTGCTGGAATGTGAGTCGAATTGGAGGAAAAAGAATAAGCTGGTCCTGGGCACTAAATCGTTGAGCTAAAGCATCCATGCCTAGGGAGCGATGCGGGAGGGCATAGGAGAACCATAGCGGACCTGCGTAGTCGTGCTCGACAAGAATAAGTCCCCTTTTCACTTCTCCAAATACTTGCCATGTAAGGATAACAGTTTGGGGGGCATGCAACATCCATTCCCCTTGCGCCAGGCTCTGTCTGGATAACAAATCGTCTCCGGGAAGGTCAATGTGCCCGGGGACATGAACCGACTCGGATCGACAGAAATCTGTTCTGAGACCAAAGAAGAATTATCCTCGCCAGCCCTGCACAGGGTGGGGTGAGGCGGATCCTCCGTGCTGATGTCCAGATACGACACAAACGCCATGTTGTCTGACCTGAGTAGTAACATGGACGGCCCGATCAGCCAGATTTCAAGAAAAATACTGCGAGAGCCTACTATAAAAACTGCCGCAATTCCAACCTGTTTATATTCGCCAGCCGCGTGTGTCGCCGTTCCAGGCTGGTGAGCTGGACGTCCTTTGACAAACGTGCCCCAAATGGTCAAAGCCCGGTCGTCGTTCTTGACAGTCTCCGACGCGAGAAGCCACGAATCCCCAGCTGAACTCCAGTTGACGGCAATTTATCTGACCCTCCAGGGTTTTTATTCGACATAACACCAGCCTCCGTGGTCACTGTGGGGGAATTGGGGAACAACAGCGGGGTGAAATGTGTTGGTCTCCGAAGAATATTTTCAGATTGATGTGCAAACGGTAGAACCACTAACCACTGAACAAATGCTCCACGTCGGAAGATAGTCCTTCGGTAAAGGTCAGGCTACGCGCGAAGGTCGCTGGGATGCTACAGCTTAGGGATGCTGCTATCTAAGACCCAAAAGTATGAGGCACATAACTCACAGTAACTGAGCGACCGCTATGAAATGGCGCGGTGCATAAATGTGAGAGGACTGAACGCGGCGGGTTGATATATAGTCCCTGGTTGTCATCTGCAGCGAGCGTCCAAGTCTATTTCCAGACGGTATCAGCTCTCTTATGAGGGAATTATCAAACTACACAAGACGGTTTCTGTGGATAATTTTGTGAACCACTAAGGCCAAGAGCACGTAAGGCGGGCTCGCGTGTTCGTAGATGGATGTCACACAAGATCCCAATGGGAGTGTGCTTGAGTCTGCGATTGTGCTACTCCAGCCAATCATCCAGGTAATTAAATACACGCGAACGCCCCTGGAGCCACACAAGGGCCGAGACTGGTCCATGCATTTCCATGCATTTGAAAATACTCGATGAGCCAAGGCGGCCGATAGCCGCCAGCGTGAAGAACACGGTCGTGATGATCTCTGCTTGCCCCTCCTACTAGACGTGCCGTAATCTGGGGAACGACTTCCTGTGTCGCTTGATGATCTGAATATGAACAATATGCCTCCCTCACGATCGAGTCGTGCTGCACAACCAACTTCCCTTGGTTGAATCTGAGGACAGATGGAATATGACTTTAACTGTTAACATCTGGCAGCTTTCGTCGTGCTCATACCTGATGGTCAGAGTGTTTTAAACTAGCCGCTAAATTGCCCACTTTTGTTTGTTTACTACTATCACAAAATAGTGGCTCTGTAAAAATCTGACTCCATCGGAGAGGGGTTTGGTACTTTGAGCACCTATTCCCAGCAGAGATGCTCCTGCCGCCAGCATGTCCACGATGGTTCCTTTGGTTTAACAACAACCATGGGAAAGATTTGCCCCCCCCACGTGCAAAAAAGTGGGCGGGCATGTGTGTGTCTGACAACTGCATTAGGTGCTATCGTGACGAATTGTGCGTAACACCACATAGTGGAAAATGCCGGGTAAGCGCTACCCTGCGGCCAGGAAAAACGTTTTAAAAAAAAAAGGTTGGGGGGGTTTCCAAGCCTCCGCCTGCAAGAGTTTCCCACATACATTAATGTCCCGAGCACATGAAACAGCTCACAGCATCCGTAAGCAAGGAAAGCGCATGTGCACAAAGTCACTACGTTTCCTTGTGTCTAATCCTGAAGCGATCCATGGCAGGATTAAATCCAAACAAAATTAAACATCAGGCCACCACCACTAAGGACGTGCTTACGGCAGCACTGTGGGTGTGGGAACCGTCATAAACGGGACACCGTGGCCGTCTGTAGTCAGGATCCTTGTCAAGGTCTGTGCCGTCCCTCATACTACAATGAGGGGCTGGATTGTGCAGAGTGTCTGAGGGGCGACGCTCAAGGTGATAGCTCGATCCAATGAGGCTCGAGTGTGCCCTTTGCTGCGCGAGACAGTCAATGTGGTAGAGCGTGGGGACTGCAGTGAGAGGGTTTTCGGATGTGTAGCATTAGTGGTCGCAACAGCGCTCTCCCGTGGAATGGTGCACAGTCCCCGTGACGAACAGGCCAGGGAAGCGCATCGCGTCAAGCTCGTGGGTTGCGGGCTTCGTGGTGTGCTCATAATCCTGAACCGTTCCACGGATCGGATTTAATCCAACAAGATAACCATTGGGGCCCCGGAGCGACTGCTAGCGGACTGAACGCGGAGTGCAGCTGTGTGATTGCCGATGCATAAACAGATCGGGCTGCGTCTTTGTCAGAACAGACTCAGCGAGCAAGGGGTTGTGCCACACGTCCGTGCTGCAAACTCTGAAGGCTCTGGATTGTGACACCACCTACACATTCGAGTGTCTGAGGGGGGCAGCGTGGGCACTCAAGTGATAGCTCGATCCAATGATGCTCGAGGTTGCTTTGCTGCGAGACAGTCAATGTTAGGAGCATGGCGGACTGCAGTGAGAGGGGTGGATGTGCATTAGCAGTCCTACAGCGCTCTCTAGTGGAGGCAACAGTCCCTGACGAACAGCAGAAGTATCAGGAACTGCTGTAAGGAGATTGAGGACGAAAGAGGCGTTTTTTGCCGTCCAACTCAGGTTTTTCTGTAATGTCCGGCGAGATTAGCCAAGGTGGCGCTAACATCCCCAATATAGAAATGGTTTCACTGCTTGGGCAGTATGTTTGGTAGCTTAGCGCCAAATCTGTTGCCCCCCGCAGCTTTTTTCACAGCCTCGGTGTGATATCTTTCTCGTTAGAACTGCCATGAAGTGAAGTAAATTTGCCGAATTAGACGTGACTCGACACGCCTTCGAGGAGGGGGTGAGATTTTAGGCCGCGGCCGAGTTCGGCGCGATACGTTCGCAAGAGAGTTCGTCCACCGGCAGCATCGCTGTATATACCGCGGTCCGCCATGTCAGCAATGATGGCGAAACCCATGGCGTCGTGACGCGCGCTGATTAGGCTGCTTCCAGGACCTCGAAACCTCTTGGTGTGGAGGCGCCTCGGCGACCGCAGAAGACACGTAACCGCGGGGGTGAGACGCGGGGCGACCTAGAGAAAATACACTTCCGAGCGCAGAACTGTAGCCGCAGGCTATCACAGAGAGAACATGTAGAGAGGCTGCTAAACGAACCTCTCATGAGTGCCTCCCCATGATAAACCCGTTATATGGCTCTTACCTTACATTGACTCATCGTTTCTGCGAAGAGGAGTTGAACACTGCTCAAAGAAAAAAACGCTGAGAACCTGAGATGGTTTCCTTAGGGCACAGATGATTCGCTTTCCTGAAGGACAAATGAAAATCTAGCGAAATATAGCGTGCGGGCACTCAGGTATACCATGCGTACGCTGCGTAAGGCGGCGTGCCAAGCGCTATTTGGCCAATAAAATTGCGGGATGGTATAGGGCTTCAGACATTCGTCACACCGAAAGGTGTTCCCATACGGTGACGGCACGCAGCATCGAAGTGACCTATGAAAGGGAAGTGTGCAAATTCAATGATCTTTGGCTGAGTTCCAACAGACATTTAGCAAGATGTTGACTGAATGGAGAGTGCCATGCAGGCTTTTGAATGAATCAGCCCTGAGACATGGAGCTAAGAAGAAAAAAAGTAGAACTTGAAAATTTGGAAAAACTGCTTGGTGAAAAGCATTTACGGTTTAAAAGCAAATAGAAATTCATATTTTTTTTATTTCATTTCTCTTGATTTTTGCAGATTTGCACATGTACAAGGTTTAAAATATTCATGAAATATTGTTTAAAAATGCTGAAGTTTTGAGCAGCTGCGTTCCTCTAGGTCAAAGATGAAAAAATGGGATTTACAATCAAAAGTGATTTACAATATCATTTTGACTTCAGTTTATTTATTAATGAGCAACATCTCTTTTTTAGTGAATGTGGCAAATTTTTAATGTTAACAACTTTGAAACACTTTTTTTCATTTAAATATTGAGAAATTCCTCTGAATTTAAATGTTATACAAGAACTACAGCAAAAACCAGTTTGATGCAAGAATATATATTTTTATCAATATTTGAGAAATTGTATTTGAATATTACCAGTAGGCCCTATTGACTTCAATTGATTTCCTTAAATTCCTTTAAACAAGACTACTCTAAACGGTTTAAATTTATGAAACCTACACATTCAAAACCTCATTATTACTCTGAAATTTTTAATAAAAATGTTAATTGTAAGTGAAATGTTAAGTTCTGTAAGAGGTCTTTCATGATGCTTCATATGCTGGGGTGTGAATTTGAAACACCTGAAATTAATAGACAACGGAGAAACTGGATAATGGGGGGCACATGGGGAAACACTAGGACACGGAGCATGTGGGGGAGGAAAACAAAACACAAAACAGTCCATGGGCTTGACACATACATGGACAATATGTGTTTTACATATATTGCCATATATCAGATTTCTGTATAGGATTGCTTCAAAAAAAGACATTGTAACTTCTTTTTGAAATTGTGGTCGTATCTGTCTGACCTCTGCATATCTTTAAGATGTTCCAATCACCTTTCTGATATTATTGATCTTCTCAGAAAAGAAGGAAGCAAACTCATTGGATTTGCTGTCGGAGAGCATTTTCACTGGGAATCTGACTTGGGGGTTTTGTCAGTCTCTCAACAGTAGCAAAAAGATTATGAGTGTTGTACGAGTTATTGTTTCTAAGGTTTGAGAAGAAGGTCTGTCTAGCTGTGGCTAGTTCCACATTGAAAGCATGAAGACTGGCTTTATAGATGCTATAGTGAATTTCAAGTTTCGTCTTCTGCCACATCCGCTCAGCTTTATAAAACTCCTGAAAGACCGGTTGGCTTTTCACATAAACTCTTGAAATTATACTCAATCTTCACCATAAGTCATATCGAAAATGTCTCTCTGTCATGTGTGAAATTTTGTTCATCAATAAAAGATTTGACAAAAATTGATCTGTGACTGTATGACTGTATTCTGGATCTTGAGCCTCAGTTTTCTGAAAGATGTGTTATATATTCCTGCTTCCATTGTCTCAATAATCATTGTCATTGTCAGTCATTGTCTTCAGTTTCTTATCATAAAAAGAGCAGGACAAGAATGCAGAGCTTCCAGACGCATCCTTAATTGTGACCTGGAGAGAAACTGGAATTTTAGTTAAAAATATTTGTTAAATGGTGCTACAAAGGAGCCCAACACCATATGTTTACAATATTCTGAATCGCTGCTCCCTGTCAACAAAATAAAGACAATTTACAAAATGCAAAAAACACAACTTGGCCTGAGGTAAGAAAGGAAAGGAAGGAGAACAGGTCGATGCCTACAAGAACACATTTGTGACTTTCCCATATTCCAAGGAATATGTAAATGTCAAAAGGGCTCTTCAGTTTGTATTCTTGAAACAACGAAGAGAATCAGCATTTCCAAGTCACTGGTACCCTCAGATAGTTAAGTTTTTTGTTTTTTTTTTTAATAAAAATTTACAATTTAGGAGTAAAAAAAAGGTGTGCAGTTAACATTGAAAATACATTCATATGTTTTATTCAACATAGATTACATACAGGCATGCCTCAGATCTGAATTTTGTGTTTTTAAAAATCCAAATTTAGGTTTAGACATAAGGTTTACAAGTATTACATGAGTATGCTTTTAAGTGCTTGATGAATCAGACAACTTGTTCAAAATGTTTACTTTAACTGCAGTTAAGGAGTTGTGAATGTGCTTTAAAGACAGAGTGTAAACTGCAAGGTTAAACAAGACAAAATGGTCACTGAAAAGTGCAAATGCATAATTTGCTGTGCCTATTGAAAGTTAAAGATACAGACACCATCTTCATCCTGTGGTCTCTGGGGCTTCTGATTCCCTCAGGAGGCTACAAGTGGTAGTTTATGACACTTTATGTCACCATGGTCCAGCAGAGACAGTTCTGGTCTCACCACTGGGTGGCAGCTGTTACTTTTAGTGATTCTCTCTGTAGCAAATTAGTTTAAAAGGGAAATGTATATAAATAATTGCAATTAATTATAATTAATTACAGTTATTTATATCAGCTGCCAGTAGTAGCGAACTGTCAGTGTAATTTAATATCAACTTTAAGAAATTATATTTTTTGTGGCCATAGAAAAATTTATTTTTTACTGTACTAATGCATTAGCGCATGTAACAAGAACTGATTGTTGAAGGGACATTATACACAAGCAGTGACAGAATCTTAAACTCATGTAATATGTGCACAAATGTTTTTATTAACTAAACACTAACACATAAGTAGTCTAAACAAACAAACATACAATCACTCATCCATGGGAGAAGGGCAAATGGGGTCTGTTGCATTATTTGTGAAATATAACAAATAATAATGTGTCTGATTTGTTCAGGTGTTACATCTCTGTTTTTCACATTAGTTCTTCACCTCAACATCACACGTACATACCACATTCAAAGATTCAGCAACATAAAAGATCACTTGATTAAAGGCCCTCTAGCAGGGCCTATTATTTTGGTAATTATTGGTCAGTGTAGATGAACAGTCTGAGGCAAACTTGTGTATCTGTGGTTACAGGTGATAATTTTATCAGAGCGAATGTAGCTAATGATGTCAAAATACATCAAAATTTATCTCCATGTTCGTTTCAAATGCTTTTAAATCTCTGAAATCCAGTGGAGGCTTTTTTTTTGCTTAGAAACTTTTATCTTTCTCTCAAGTTGCAAAACTTGTGTAATTAAAAAAAAAAAAAAAAAGAGAGAGAGTTAAAAAAAGTTACAAATGATTTTTTAAAGCATGCATTTTGCAATCTGTAGTGAAATGCATTTTAAAAGTAACATTCCCCAACCCTTTATTTTGGTTCATGTGGGTTTAACTGCAGCTAAAATGCTGATTATTTTTCTCATTGCACTTTCAGTAGCCTACACCGAGGACTTTTCTAGCCAACAGAATGTCAATGTGCAATATGATCACATGGTCACTTTATTTTACAGGACTTTAACAAATGCACTAAATGTGGCATGTCAAGGTGCAATAAAATATCTGGTCACTAATCACTATTGGCACTTATTCTATTTCAATTTGTACTTTTTGTATATACTTACTGTTTCATGTCAATGTGCAGTACTATAGACAATCACTTTACTCAGATTGAATAATGTGCAATATTATGACTCACTTGTTGTATATACTTTTATAATTTTGTTAATTTTTACCAGAAATCTTCTTTCATACATGTTTAATGAAGTGATGAGGCCCCTTCGTTTTTGAGGTCATGGATCTTGAAGTGATAAAGTGTGTACAATGTGGTCAAAGACTTCCTCTTCATCATTTCTTTCGTGTCTTCTTCACACATGTAGTGTGGAGGGAACCAGATTTTAAGTGATCAAGACAACATGAAGATCATACAGCTTCAGATCTGTAAGTTACATATTATGAATATTTTTAACATACATTCACCAGCTTTGCAAACTCAAAACTTTATCATAAATTGTTTAATTTAATGATAGATTTTCAGATCAGTTTCAGATCTACTGACTGATCTGGGATCAAATGTGATCATAAACTGTGATCTTGATGAAAATGAGGTTTATTGGATTTTACTGAAAACAGGCAGATCCTCCGACAGTGATTCTACGATCATTCACAGCACCAATATCACAGTTTTACTTTAATAAAACATTCAGAAACAAATATTCAGTGCAGTTTAAACATCGTCTTGTTATTAATAATGTGTCTGCTGATGAATTAGGAGTTTATTACTGTATGAACACACGCACACCTCCAAAACTCAGCAACAGCACCAGACTGCACTTGAATGGTGAGTTCTTTTACTCATGTAGAAATTAAAACATTGTGAAAATCAGTGTGATTATTTATATTTGTTATTTTTCACTACAGTTTTATTAGAAAAAAGGCCTCTCATTGGTCGCTCCACATAAAGATGAATAAATTATCTATTCTGCAAATCATCATCGTCACTGAGCTCCAGTAAAAAGACTGACAGTAACAAACCGTGGAAACTTTCATTACAGAAACTCATCTGACTGAGCATCACAATCATACAGTGCTGAGGAGTTTATTGATCAGAATCAAACTACAGATTATTATCATCATATCTGCTCTGATGAACGGACTTCTGCTCATTCTGCTGATCGGTGAGTTATATTTCTTGAAGAAAAAAATAAATTAGCAAATTAAACACTAGTGGTGCTGTTAGTGACAATATCAATATGATACTTTTCTGCAGTAAGGAGATAAAAAAAAAAATGTTTTTCATTACTTAGTCTTTTTGACTTTTGGAATGTATGTCTGTCCATATATATTGTTACAGTTTAAAAATATTGAATCTGAATATTAAAATATTGAATCTTGAAGTTTATTTAGTTTTTGCTGAAAAAACAGAACGGATGGGAAAAACATGTTTATGATGCTGATCTGCAGACAAAAGTTACGTATCAGCCTCGACACGCAAAACCATCACAAGGTAAATATGTGAAATTATTTAAAATCTTAAAATCATGAATAAAATTAAGTACTATTATTTTTTATAATTATTTAGGAATACTGAAGGTTTTAACTTCTATAAGTTCAACAAACTATAGTAGACGTTTGTTTAGATTAATTTTGGTTTAACTGCGGCTGAAATGCTAATAGTTCTTCTCATTGCTCTTTCAGTACGCCGCGGTGGACTTCACTATAAAAAATAGTCATCGAGTCAGCAGCATCTGTGCGTGATTATATAACATGTTCTTAGATATGATGTGAATTTTCCTGAAGATTTATTCTGTAATATCAAGAGTATTGGGGAGAACTGGGGCTAGTTGTCACACTTCTCCACTTCTCCATTTAGAACATAGACATAAAACGTGAAGACTTTCTTACAAAAAATGTTTTTGCATGTAACAATAAATTAACTGAAAAGAGGTCAAAGACTGCTAGACCTTGTAATATTAAATAGTTAGAATATTTTTGTTTTATATAATTGTGTATTCAGATTTTTTTTTTTTTTTTTTTGGTATTCAGCCCTAGCACAAAAAAAAAAGTTTTTGTTTTCATTGTTTTTGACCTTGAATTGTAATAAACAGACACCAACTTTTTAAATACCAATTAAATTTTGCAATTTTTAGATTCAAATTTCAATACAAGAACAATGCAATACAAAAATGCTTAGCCTAACAAATACAAAGATCGGTAGCACTTTATAATAAGTTTCATTAATAAATCATTAACAAACATTATATACAGTAATATTACGCTATCATTACTTAATATGTAATCACATATCTAGAAATATGAGATAATGTGCCAGTTAATGTTAACTAATGAACTTATTAAACATTACCAAATGACTAACAGATCATTATTTAATGTAAATAGAAATGCTTACAAATGTCATTAGACTTTCAATTTATATGATCATGCATTTTTTTTTTTAATCTTCAAACTATTTTGACATGGTTTACCGAAGATTAAAAACGTCATTAATAAATCATTAACAAACATATAATGCTTAACAGATTATTAGTTAATGTTTATGAAAGTCATTAAACTTTCAATGCGTTTTAAAAATCTACAAAAGTTTTAGCAGAAATTATACAATTATTACAAGTTTATTTGTTAATGTACATGAATTCTTACAATGTCATTAAACTTCAGTTCTCATACAGTATGTTGTGAAAATATAGCTTAATTAGTCATTTTCAGCACTTTACAAATTATTCATGTTAATATATTCATTAACTCAATCACAGTCTGTAAAGGTCGTATATTTGGTCTTTGTTTGTTGTGTAGACTTCTACTATTTGCACATCTTAAATCATGTATTATTTATTTATTAATATTTTTGCAGTACCCAATCTAAAGTGGAAACTATTCATCAATTGTAAATGATTTTAAACATTCACTAATCATTAGTACCTTTATGAGCAGTCATTTTGATGGCAAAAAGTGTCAAAAATGACCATTTCACCCTATTTTCACATATTTACTAATCATGTATTAATCATTTGTTCATGTTTGTGCATTACCCAATCTACAGTTGAGACTATTCATCATTTGTAAATGTTTATAAATGCTCCATTTATCATTTATCAAAACCCTACCCTTAAACCTACCCCTACAACCAAACCTGAGCCTAACCCATAGACTATCACACCTCAATAGCAGCAAAGCTGTCATGCATTAACAAAAGCTTTCAATCATTGTAACATCTGTCAAAATCATTTGTAGATTTTCAAGATGTGCATGAACATATGAATTAGAAGTTTAATGACATTTGTAAGCATTTTAATGTGCATTAAATGTAAATTATTAGGTAATGTTTAATAAATATATTAACAAACCTTAACAAGCACATTATTTCACGTTATAGATATGTTTATATATATTAACAAATGATCTGTTAAGCATTACATAATGTTTGTTAATTATTTATTAATGAAAGTTATTATAAAGTGTTACCCAAAGTTTAAACATTATTAAAGACAAGTGAACATTATAAGTAAAAAAAAAATAAATAAATAAATAAAAAAAAACAAATATGCATATTTCAAGCAATGGCACAAGTTGATTAAATAGATCAAAGATACAAATTAAACAATGTTTTAATTTTTCAGGTTTGTAGGTGTTCAGGTGCAGAAATCAACAATTTCTATATAATATCATATAATATCAGATCTTTTATAATACCTGCATAATATCATATAAACAATTTTCTACGATTATATAATAATATGAATAGTTATTCTGAATATGCATTTAATTTTCTTTCATATTACTTTACTTTGTTAACTGTTTCGGAAGTTTTAATCAATTTGTGTTGTATGTAATTTTGTATACAGAAAAAAAAAAAAAAAAAAAAAAAAAACGGTTACGGATTAACTGAAGTGCTTAACTAAAACCAGAAATATGTTCCACTATTTGCTCACTTTGCTCACAAACAGCGTCTGTCACCTTTGTCTAGAGTAGAGGTTTTCTATAACCTTTATATGTTATTGTAACTCAGTTCTCATACCTCACATGGAAACAGCAGCATTGCAGTATAAAGACTGTTGTACTTCATGACATGATGCTTAATGTTTGTGCATCTATACATATTTAATATCAGACCATTAGACAACATGTAAAGCAACTTTGTCCTTGATATTGAGGTTTATATTTTTGTGAATGTGCAACAGCTAATGGACTGTTTAAATAATTTTTACATGTTATATATAACTTCTTTTTTCATGTATATTTCTGGATTGATAATTTTTTTTTTTTTCATTTAAACAATTCAGCCTCTGAATATTCAGCCTGTCAGCTGCTGTTTCTGTGTTACATATTCAAAGCTGATCTTCACTGAGTTAAGTTTTTGAATAAAACCCTGTGTCTGTCAGTCTTGGGTCTGGTCTCTTGTCTCTGTATGTTCTTGTTCAGTGAAAAATCAAAAAGTGGTTTTACGGGAATTATTTAATCGTGTGATTTATTTAGATCCAAAGTGCTGCTCAGAAATCATTCACATTTTCTGACTGAATATAATCTATACTGTGATGAAGCAAACAGGGAGGTGTAGGTAGGGTTTATATACTGAGATCCCAAAATATGATTTGATTTCCCTGATCTATATATGTGCATTTCTGGGTCACAGTAGCTTTAAAACCAAGGGCAGTTGCATTAATTGTTTATCAAGCAGATATTAAACATCAAACAGGTTAAAGGTTTCAAGTATATAATAATACTATGTATATTATGGTGATACAAATATGCTATGTTTATGTTGTTTATTAATTTGCATCCCTGATTATTCATGTCATTTAAAATGTATATCGTAAAACAGCTGTCAAAATATTTTGTTTATACTTACTCAAAGCTTATCTTGCATTTTATGTTTGTCTGAGCCTCGTCACAAGCATTTCAGTGCCCAGTGTTCCTCAGCCTTAACTATGCAAATGATAAATAAATGCCCCTTGACTCTCGACTCTTGGTGGGACCAAGCAAACATCTGTTACTGTGGGTTAAAACACATAGACATTTAAAAGAAACCTCAACTCTTTTGTGTGAGATAAACATTATGTGTATGTAAGAAATACAGTATAATCAGCACAATTTATGTCAGAGCTACAATTTCCCCTTCATTTATAGATGCTTTGTATAAAATGTATATGACACTGACACAAGGTTGTAATATTAAGCACAATAGCTGCTTCTGCGCATTAGATATAGATTATTAAACTCTGCATATGGATGCTGCTCATTTTTCATTACAGTTTAGACACATGCTCTGTTTGAATCAGAGCTCCTCTGCTGCCCTCTGCAGGTCATTCATGATTCATGCAACTAGGTCCATTAGGATTTAATCAACATTTCCTTGATCAATCAGCATCACGTGAAAGATAATGCTGGTCGAGCAAGTCCACCAACCAGCACCAGTATAAGCACTAAAAGCCTGGGCCAACTTGTTGGTCTAGCTAGTCTTTTCAGATGGTTTTCAATTGACTCTCAAACCATTAGGCCTCAACTGAAGGACTGCAAAAACCTGCATTGCTCTTTTTTTGACATATTCTAATGTATTGTATAAGCTATTATAGCATTTTGTACAGTGTTTTGTAGCATATGGACAAGAAGCATTTGATGCATATTCTTATTTTCTTTCTTTGTGACTTGATGCTATAATATTCAAGTTGTTTGAATATAGATTTATAATGAGAGTTATATATGTTATGGAGTTCTTGCATATAGGCTCTAGGGGGCAGTGGGTGAAAAGGTAAGTCAAGTTGATATGAGAATGCAGAAGCGGGATTAGAAAAAAAAAGTGTTGTTAACAATCAAGCTGATAAAACTTGGTCGTCTTGCCATTATCTGATGTGTTTCATTTACTAGTAATGAGTGTTGCTTCATAGGAAAACTCTCAACACCAGGATGTGAGAAGAGCCCAATCAAGTGTTCATGATATTTCAGGTGCCAAAATTGGCCCTATGAGTCATCAAAAGCCTATTTGGGCCCTCAAAGAGCCCCAGTGCATGTAAAGAGCCCATTACCATGTCTGTGGGACATTGTGATCATTTTAGCAAAGTTCTGTTTCAAATTCAGCAGTTTTCTACACACAAGGAAGAAGTAGACTAGGTTGACCGCATTGTCAGCAACATCTCTCAGTGGGAGATACAGATACTGTCTCAATCTGTGAAACTGGGTTATTCAAAAGCCCTGAAATACTGCAGTACAACAGTACACAAACACAATATACAAACATTCATAAAGACAATGTCTGGATATTGAATATTATAATCCTTTTCTACTTTTGTACATAAATACTTTGTATATTTTGCATACTGATGCAAGAAAATTCTAAAAGATAAAACAAGTCTTATCTTTCTCAGAAAAAATGTATCTTGTTTTAAGGATATGTTATGTTTGATATTTTTTTAGAACATAAAAATGCTGTTTGGGTGGCAAAGGGAAGAGTTCAGGACAGTGCATACAGGAGCACATTTGGGACTTTACTGGTGATAAGATCTGTTCAGTTTGTTTTCATAAAACCCAGAAGAGGATTTGCATTTGAGACAGAATCACAGAAAATGTAAATGAAGTCATGTAGATGATGCAAATCTGTTAAAGGTTAAAGATAAAGACACATCTACTCATTCTGTGTAGTGCTTTAATAATAGAGCTGAACTCACACAGCATTTTGATGTATTTATTAATTCTTGTACTAAATCAGCATTGTACAATAAAAGTATAGAACTAGAACAATTATTCTGCTCATTTTCATTTAACATATAGATTGTGCAGCATCTGTGTTGTGATATTCTGGACACTTTCTGATAAAATCTGTTTCTGTGTGCTTTTAGACAAAGTCTATTGCCAATATATTAAATTCAGCCAAACTGAACCTCTCTCACTTCGTCACAGTGTTGGACTTGATATCAAAATTCACAGTTTTATTGTAACAAACTGCTTCAAAACATCATTCAGTGAAATCTGAAAATGAAGACATTCCCTCTGATCTCTAACTTGTGAATACTACACAATCATAAGATTAAACGTAATAAAATCTAAAACTAAATGAATAGTAAATTAATCATTTAAATTATTGAAGCTACACTCAAAGGTTTAAAAACTCAAATGAGATATGAGCATATGAGTAGGTCATTCATGATAGTTCATGTTTTGTGTCACAACTAAAGAAGACAGTGGAAAATATCTGATTTAATGTGCATTAACACAGATGCAAAACCTAAACTTGATGTGTTTACTAAAATAACTCTATACATGCCAATATATATTATTTTCAATGAAGAGTTGTGGATGTTTTTATTCTGAAAGGCTCTTGATTAAAGATAAATAACTATAATTACCCTGATTTGATTTGATTGATAGTTAATATGATTGGTGGTAAAAGTGTTCTGAAGAAGCACGGAAGACAAACAAAAAGAACACTCAAAGCAAGGCAAAATATTGTTTTTTTGTATTTCTGTTTGGTTTTATCACAGATCTAATCATACACTCTCAGAAAAAAAGCTGTCACTGGGGCGGTACCTTTTCAAAAGGTACACCTTTGTACCTAATATTTTCTTAGTCTACACATAGCATTTCTCCTTGCATCTTGCCACAATTTTTATAGAGTCACACATTTAACAATGTCATTTTCTGAACTCTCACATCCCTGCTGTGATTGTGTGTCAATACATTGTATAGTTTATCATCAGTGTCAAGTACACAAAGAATGCAGAACTTCCAGTGATGCCATCATTTCGACCTGAAAGAGAGAAACAAAGGTCAAACATACAGCCTCACATAAATTTCGCCATTCAAATTTCATTCATATTGTATTATAGTCATATCAGCATATAGGTCTGGTTTTGTGTGTTTCCTTTGTGGTTTATATTAATCAAATTGAACTCTTTGGCACACATTAGCTGTAAATATATTATTTTTCATTGTTATCATGCAAATATTTGTCTTCAGTTTAACATATTATTAATCCAACAAATACCTGGCACATAAATAAGAGCATTTTGTATGGATTATTATTATTGTTGTATTGTGTTTCTGTATTAAATGGACGTAATGACATTGAAGCCTGTTCTCATAGTGATCATATGGTTCTCAAATACATAGATATGTGTCATCTAGTTTGCAAGTGGCGTGTCAACTGATGTTACTCTGGTGACACTCAATATCAGGATGCTGGACACTCATTCTAAATTAGCAAAATCCCCGCCCATGAATTACAACTATGTATGTTGCGTGTCCGAGGAATGCAGTGGAACAATATGGACTTCTTTCTTAGGTTTGTGTCCAGTACATTGAATAAATGCAAAAAAAAAAAAAAAATAATAATAATAAAATAATTTTAATAGGCCATAAGCCTAACAATATATAACGATTTGGTTGCTAGGATTTGCTTGAGAACTCTTTGGTGACACTGCGGATTTCCAGCTGAGACGATTTGGTTGCTAGGATAGTCTTTGAGAATGCCTTGGTGGCGTAGAGTTTTTCCAGCTGAGACGTTTTGGTTGCCATGATTTGGAATATCCACAGCAGTAACATATTACTAGTATCTCATTTTTTAGCATTTGTCCCATTGATAGGATGGCTTGTCCAATAAAAATAAATTATCAATTGTCCCACAGACATTATACAATTAGCAATGAACATCGACGTGGTATTTGACCCGCCCCTCATCCATTGATTAGATGGCTGGGTAAAAAAATGACAGTGATGAGCGCGTTCGTTTCTTTGGTTTTACCCAAATTTGAACAGTTTTCATCTCTTAGCAACAAGACACAAACAACAAACAAAACAAACAAAAAAAGTACTGGCCATTAAAATTCAGTGTCATCAGATTGTCACGTTTTACGCACCATTTACCTCGTGGTAGGGAGCAGGTGTACATTTATTTATTTTGTACCAACTAACATTTTGAAAATACAAACATTTTCATGAATTCTAAAGCTTACATCAGAACGGCTTCACAAATGATTTACACAAAAACTCATTTTACTTGTGTTTCATGAATGAGGCCCTTTGTTTGTCTCTCTCATCCTTTCCCCCTATTTTCTCTCCTCTCCTCCTCTCCTCTTCTAGTGAAATATTTCCTCTAAATCTCTGGTGCCAATCATTTAGTCAGCCATCTTATACAATGTTGTTGAACACCTCCATCTCAGTAGGGCCACAACAGTTTAAAGATGAATGCTGAGCAACAGATTTAGCTGGATTCGACTCTTCATGCACAGACAATACATGTGGTGCAAGTTCAAGATCTAGCAAAGATTTTCAGTGAAGATCTTGAATAGACAGTCCATGTGCCCAAGTCCATGAGGAGGCCATAGCTCTGGTGGAGTGGGCTCCAACCCCAATAGGGCATTCCTAGCCATGAGAGCTGTATGACAGAGATATCAAATCCGTGTTCCAATGGGACAGTCTTTGCTTAGGTACTGGCAGTCCTTTTGAGTGGCTATTGAAGGACAAAAAGCAGCTCATCCGATCTGAACTTGGCAGAATCGCTCAAAAGCATAGTTCATGCATGGGGCAGAACATCTGATAAACTTCTGAATTCTCCATGTTCAATCCTTCAGGGGGAAAAATCCAACAAAGTTATGACCTGGACTCTAAAAAGTGTTGAGAGCACCTTTGGAACTTAACCCTACTTGGGTTTAAGAATAACCTTACAATCATTCTGCATGTAAGCAACCTGAAGTAGACAGCATGTATAAGCTATCTTCAGTGAGAGTGCTGTATATGAAAGAAGTCAGTGGGATGGACTGCGAATGAACTGCAGCGTGTCAGCTTGCCACTCGGACGAGGGCCTTGCTGCTTCAGAAAGGGTTGCATTTTGCCAAGAAGTCTTGGGTCTCACAGCTGCTCAGGTTTTCTGCGAGAGGCTTAAATGGATCTAGAGATTTGCCTGGTGGGACGTTGAGTCGAACATAGAGTTGAAGAGGTGAGTGATGAAGTTTTTGTGTGAAGACAGCAGCTGACTTTGAGGAGAAAATACCATTCAGTACGCCTATAGTAGTTCAGAATGCATCTATATTACACGCTTGAACATAATTGGCCAGATGTACTTCCCGCTTGAGTATTTCTCAAAGAGAGGAGTTTCCCCATAGTGTCAGTTACTGAATCTTGAGAGAATTAGCAACTGTGTGAGCCTTTTATTTTTTGCTTTAAAATGTCACGTTTTCACAGCCGATGAAAAAATAAAGAGGAAAACATTTAAATTCAGTTCGAAAAATGTTTTTTTTTTTTTTTAAATAATAATAAAAAATTTTCATAATACATTTTTTTTTAGATCTAATTAAAGAATGTCTTGACCAAAGAGATCAACTTTTCCTTATGTTATAACATTTTACTTTGTGTTACATTACCTTGCCGTGAAAATACAAAAATAAATAAATAAACAAATAGTTAACACTCCTGCGAGATTTCCGACAAAGAGCTCTAAACGACTTTTTATTTAATCAGAAAACAGCCTACTTCTGTGGGAATTTTTTTTTTTTTTATTTTATTTTATTTTATTTTATTTTATTTTTATTTTATTTTATTTTATTTTATTTTTTGAGGTCGGATAGTGCAGTTCCAGCATCCACCAGCAGGGTCTAAAAATAACCTGTTAACCAGCCTGACCCACTGGTTTCTAATACTTATACATTTGACCTTTTCCTTATCCATCTCTTTCGCTAATTTTTTATTTTTTTTTTTTTTTTTTCTGGAAACTCATGAACACGCAATCGTGATTTTTGTTGTTGTTGAAGCAAACGGTGGGAACAAATAATATTTGCTGTAGTTTCCCGTTCGCTGCAACAGATTTTTTTTTTTTTTTACCCCGTGGTTCTATGACAACTTCCGTTACAGAAAACCCGGAAACGTGTTCGGAGTTCGAAATTTCAGTTTTCATTTTGGACAAAGTTTTATTTCGTTATATGATGTAAAATATATATGGAATATATCGGGGCATCATGATCTTCGGGTATGTTCGTGATTCCTTCATTAAATTCTGTTTTCACAAAACGATCCGTACTTCCCACACATTTCACTTCAGATCTGCTGCGATACAAGCAAAACCTGATCAGGTTTGCGCTTGTATATGCATTCGGCCTGGTTCGTTTTATTATCACTTAAACTAGCATAAATAAACAACCCGTCAACACAATTAATACATTGAGCACGATTTGATTAACTAAGTTACCGCGTTACAGGTCAATACCCAGAGAAATAGCTGAAACTATTATTCTGAGTTAGCATTAGCATTAGAATGTTTTGCCATTGTATCCTGGTGCATGTGCATTTGTTTTTATTTGATAGTAATTTGATTGACCGAGTCTTGCAGTGCTTTTAAGATATTAAAGATTTTATCAGTATGGGAAGATGGATGAAGATGCTTTCTTATGAACAACAACATTTACTGCTAATCATATTTACAGTTTCTACACAATCTACAGGATAATTATGCAACATCCAGTATATTATTAAATGAAATTGTAAATTTAGTTGTCATTTGTAAATTTTGATAATTTAGTTAAGAATTGGTGCTTTTGTTTAATAATAAAGAAGTTATGGTGTTCTATAAAAACTTATTGGTTTAAGCTGATGTGTGTTATTATTGGAAGTCACTTCACATCATGCTTTTGCAAGCGTATTGACATCACAGTAATCTTTAGTGATCAGTTCTGCTTATCTCAAACAAGTTTGTTGCCAATATCATGATCTACTGGTTGAGATTAAGGAAGTTAAAGGAACTTTTTTTCCTTCTGTTTCTGCAGTTGCTGCTCCATCTGTGCATTTCTAGTGCTGATTAACAAAGGTGAGCACCTAAATTAAAATTGAATGATAAATTCATGTATCATGTGTAAATGCCTGATTGTTTACAATTAAAGTTTGTGTGATTTCAGTGTGTCTGCAGGTCACAGTAGAGGGATTTATTGGCGGCTCTGTTGTCCTGCCGTGCTCTTCAGATAAACATGATCATAAACTTCAAGATATTAATGTGCTTTGGAGAAACAAAGACAGTGAGACTATTTATAATTTAATTAAAGGTAAAGGTTCAGTAGAGCGACAGGACCCACAGTACAAGAACAGAGCTGAAACTTTCCCTGAGGAGTATGAGAGAGGAAACTTCTCCATCAAACTCATCAATCTTAATCACACTGATGCAGGACAGTTCAGCTGCTTCATCACACACACAGATGAACTTTGTACCATACAGCTGATCATCAATGGTGCGCAAAAACAAAAAAATTTATATTTGAAGCTTTAAATGAAAAACAACCCATTATTATCACAGTGCAATAATGGCAATATTTTTTTTTTTTTTTTTTTTTTTTTTTGCAGAATCAACAGAAGAAAAAGGAAACAAAACACAGAACAAGAAACCGAAGGACCAAAAACACTGCCAGGGTGGATAAAGATATTGATCTGTGTTTTTACTGTATTTACTGTATTACTTGAATTAACTGTTGTGTCTATAACAGCCTATGTCATGTTTCGCAGGAGAAAAAGATCTCAAGCTTCCTTATAGAAGGAACCATGTCAAAATGAAATTTTAAAAATTTTAACAGACTCGCTTTCTCTCATTTTATGACTATATTGCAAGTTAAATGTTACCTTTAGCTGAATTTGTAGTACAGCTTTCATTGTTTCTCTCTTGTGCAGAATACTGGTAAGGCCTGTTTGCCTCTCCAGTGTCAGCGACCTCTGATCAGCAAGTTTTTTTGTGGCACCCATGTTAACAAATAAGAGTTCATTTTGAAAGCATGAAAGGCGCGTCATGAATAATCATATTTTCTGCTGCAGCTCATGCCACACTCAGGTGCAGTGTGAATCAAGTATTACACTGTTCTGTATTGTTATACTCTTGTTGACAGAAATCAATGAGCACTGTTTGTTCTTAATGGATAACACTGAGATCTTTAAACACTATATAAGGAACATTTTTTTTGCTGTCAATCCTGTCAATAAGAGGCCTTAACAATTCTGTACCACGAGTGCTCTTCTTCATGTTGTGTTTGCCAGAATAAATGTGTTTTGTATTATGTATGCATTTTTATGTTTGTTAATGTTAGAATCAAATTCATTAATTCCTGATTACACATTAGCTAATTTAATCATTTGTTGACACAGTGTGCTCAGGGTAAATTATCTATACATATTTGCTATATGGCTCTGCAGACTGATGTCAGAAAGAGTGTAATTATTTACTTGATCTGCTGTACTACAGTTTAACAGGGTGAGAACTACAATGTATATTATGTTTATCCATTAAAAAATGCATGTTAAGAGTTTCATGAGAATGTAAAAATATGCAAAGAGGAAGCCTCTTTATTTGGGCAGGGTTAGTGAAGCCATTAATATTCTTAAACTCAAGACATTGCCAGAAGTGTGTGTATGTATATATGTGTATGTGTATATATATATATATATATATATACACACACACACACACACACACACAAAAAACAACCCTCCCCACAAGGAATTAAATTAAATAAATATAGGTCGCTTTTTTTCCCTAAAATAAATAAATACATTTTAAAAAATAATTGTGTTTACATTTTTTTGTCACATCTGGGCTCAATTGAGAAAGATCTTGTTTTCAGACTGTCTGGTGCATAATTTAGAGATTAATATTTAGTAAAATTAATATTTTAATTATATATATATATAGATATATATATATATATATATATATATATATATATATATATATATACATATACATATATATATATATATATATATATATATATATATATATATATATATATATATATATATATATATAGTGAAACTTGTATATTATATTCATTCATTACACACAGACTGATATATTTCAAATGTTTATTTCTTTTAATTTTGATGATTATAACTGACAACTAAGGAAAATCCCAAATTCAGTATCTCAGAAAATTTGAATATTGTGAAAAGGTTCAATATTCAAGACACCTGGTGCCACACTCTAATCAGCTAATTAACTCAAAACACCTGCAAAGGCCTTTAAATGGTCTCTCATTCTAGTTCTGACAGTTGTCCAAAAGATGACCATTGACACCTTGCACAAGGGAGGGCAAGACACAAAAGGTCATTGCAAAAGAGGCTGGATGTTCACAGAGTTCTGTGTCTAAGCACATTAATAGAGAGGCGAAGGGAAGGAAAAGATGTGGTAGAAAAAAGTGTACAAGCAATAGGGATAACCGCACCCTGGAGAGGATTGTGAAACAAAAAACCCATTCAAAAATGTGGGGGAGATTCACAAAGAGTGGACTGCAGCTGGAGTCAGTGCTTCAAGAACCACAACACAAAGACATATGCAAGACATGGGTTTCAGCTGTCGGATTCCTTGTGTCAAGCCACTCTTGAACAACAGACAGCATCAGAACCGTCTCGCTTCAAAAAGGACTGGACTGCTGCTGAGTGGTCCAAAGTTATGTTCTCTGATGAAAGTAAATTTTGCATTTCCTTTGGATATCAGGGTCCCAGAGTCTGCAGGAAGAGAGGAGAGGCACACAATCCATATTTCTTGAGGTCCAGTGTAAAGTTTCCACAGTCAGTGATGGTTTGGGGTGCCATTTCATCTGCTGGTGTTGGTCCACTGTGATTTTCTGAGGTCCAAGGTCAACGCAGCCGTATACCAGGAAGTTTTAGAGCACTTCATGCTTCCTGCTGCTGACCAACTTTATCTAAATTCACAATCAAACTCCCAACACCACAATGCACCTGCACACAGTGCCAAAGCTACCAGTACCTGGTTTAAGGACCATGGTATCCCTGTTCTTAATTGGCCAGCAAACTCGCCTGACCTTAACCCCATAGAAAATCTATGGGGTATTATGAAGAGAACGATGCGATATGCCAGACCCAAGAATGCAGAGGAGCTGAAGGCCACTATCAGAGCAACCTGTGCTCTCATAACACCTGAGCAGTGCCACAGACTGATCGACTCCATGCCACGCCGCCTTGCTGCAGTAATTCAGGCAAAAGGAGCGAGTGCTGTACATGCTCATACTTTTCATGTTAATACTTTTCAGTTGGCCAAGATTTCTAAAAATCCTTTCTTTGTATTGGTCTTAATTTATATTCTAATTTTCTGAGATACTGAATTTGGGATTTTCCTTAGTTGTCAGTTATAATCATCAAAATTAAAAGAAATAAACATTTGAAATATATCACTTTTTGATGCTATTCTAATTTTATGAGAAGCACCTGTATGTGTGTATATATATATATATATATATATATATATATATATATATATATATATATATATATATATATATATATATATATATATGAGCTAAAACCACAAAAGCACAAATATATATATATTAGTTTGCATATAACTCTGTCTTCATTCATTTGTATGTTCATCTGTTTTGGCTGATTTTGTTTAATATCCGCCACCACAGCCCTGCCTCTGTCTAAATACTGATACCTAGTGGTCAAAGCAATAGCAAAAAGTGATAGGTCAGTATTATTAAAATGCAGACAAAGATTTTCGATAACTAGGTTGGCTTGTATGTTTGGTGTGGAATGTACCCATGACTGCATGTGGCTATTCAGACGTTAAGATTAAATCTAGTGTCCTTTAGAGCCCCTATATTGACAACAACCATAACAGTACAAGAGCACACAGCTAATGAACACAAACACAAGCCAGGCACTCAACAAAAAAAATCACATGAGACTAGACAAGACCACATGGAGAGAACAAACCCCCAGACCATGTGCTCACAATGAACAAGACCAAAATCCATACTCAAAACAAAACACAACACATAAGCAGATGGAATGGGGACAAAGAACTCCCGCCATGTGCTCTCAATAAAAGACAAAACATGCAGCATGAGACAGCACCATCCTAACACACACGACCAATGTAGATGATAGGACATGACATTAGGCATAACTGTATTGGAAATTACAGTGCAGCAAATGAATAGTTGCAAGCATGTTACAAAGCATTGGGAATTTGTTCAAAAGAACAGGCAATTGCTTGTATGATGTGCATAAGTGATAAGATGATGTGAACGTTGAGCAAGTAGATGAGAATTTAAATTGTGATCTGAATGAAAAAGGTGTGGAATGGGGATCAGAAAAAGTGACAGTAAAACTGTAATGTGATCAAATATCAAATGAGCTTAACTTGAAGTGATGATGGTGAGGGGGAATTAAGTGTTGTGGTCAGAGCAAATTTGATTTGACTTTCTCTGCTTGATGTGGGAAGGTTTTTTTTGTCTTCCTGTCTTTGCTGTATAGCTGCAGTAGATTCATCTGCAATGTTGTGTGGAGGAAAGCAGATTTCACGAGTTTTTTAATCACAGCAACAACATGAAGATCATTCTGCTTCAGCTCTGTGAGTTTATTACATGCTATTTACAATTTTAATAGTTTGATGTAATGTGTCAAAGGGGTTTTTAATGGGTAATCTTATTTATTTTTATTTTATAGATATATTAATCTGTATTAAAGCTGCAGTTTCAGATCTACTGACTGATCTGGGATCAAATGTGACCATAAACTGTGATCTTGATGAAAATGAGGTTTATTGGATTTTACTGAAAACACCAGATCCTCCGACAGTGATTCTACGATCATTCACAGCACCAATATCACAGTTTTACTTTAATAAAACATTCAGAAACAAATATTCAGTGCAGTTTAAACATCGTCTGGTTATTAATAATGTGACTGCTGATGAATTAGGAGTTTATTACTGTATGAACACACGCACACCTCCAAAACTCAGCAACAGCACCAGAATATACTTCAACGGTGAGTTCGTTTTTATTCATTCAGTGATCAAAACATATCACTGATCAGTGCTTAAATACTTAATAATCACTAGTTATTAAAAAAAAAAATATGTATATATATATATATATATATATATATATATATATATATATATATATTCATAAATTACATATATGATCAATATTTTCAGTGCTACAAATCTGTAGCCACTGCACTAACCGTAACATTTTTTTTTACAGTAACAGACTGTGAACATTTTTATTACAGAATCAACTCGTCTAACTGAGTGTCACAATCATACAGTGGAGGAGATTATTGATCAGAATCAGAACCAATGGGAGATTATTATAATCATATCTGCTCTGATGAACGGGTTTTTGCTCATTGTGCTGATCGGTGAGATATTTTCAGCCATCTGTTAAAATATTTATATCATGATTTTCTCTACAGGCAGGTCAATTTAATTAAATAAGTAAAAATTCTTCATTTCGGCTTTTGATTTTTTTTATTGTTATTGTGCCATTTATGTGCTAAATACAAATATTGAATCTGAAACACTGTTCCATTTTTAGGACTAGTAAAAGTTTTTGTTGTTGGAAACAGAAGGTCTGCAGAACAGTCACAAGTCAACACTGATCTACAGCAGATGCAAGTTATAGAACCACATCAGGACCAATTACATGTAAGAAAATGCGAATCCATTCTTATTACTAAAATTAATTTCTGTCTTGATAATTAGTGAGGATTCTTGCTGACCTGTATAATAGTGTTCTATAAGACTTCATTTTGATTCATATTTGTTCAACTGCAACTGAAAATACTAATATTGCTCTTTCAGTATGCCACGGTGGACTTTTCCAAGCTGCGTAGAAATATTCGGTCCAGCCAAATCAACAGCACCTATGCTGCTCTAAACCTGCCGAAATCATGAACACATGAGTATGACTGATATACTTATATACTTATATATACTTGTACTTATTTTGATCACTTTTTCTTGATGTTCAGCTCTGAAACTCTTAGGAAAGTTCAGAACCAAAAAAAAAAATAATAATAATAATAAAAAAAATACTGAATTACGAATTTAAAATAAATAAGTTAAACTTGACTAGATTTGATATTAATATTTCATTCTGCTTTTTAAAGACTGGTTGGAAGTCTTTAATCACAATTACTCAGATGGAACTCTAATAATGTGTTACAAATATTACCTGGAAAATATATTTCCTTTCCATTAAGTAGACACTTTTTTTTACTGTATAAATACTGTATGGATGTTTTATACATGAAAATACATACCTGCCTTTGTATTTTGTGGTTCTCGTAAGAAAATTTCGAGGTCGGTCGGTGGCAACATAAACTAGCTGGTCTATAGGACTGAAATAGCTGTCTTGAAACTTTAGTGAGTGGTTGTAGATGCAGATACATGTATATATGTGTGTATATATATATATATATATAATATATATATATATATATATATATATATATATATATATATATATATATATATATATATATATAGTCAATACTAGTCAATACTTTTCTTGAACTCAACAATTTTTTTTTTCTTTTCTTTTTTTTTTACAAAATGTAAGTGTGAAGTCTGTCTGTTAGGCTTTTCTTAATGCTTTATATTGACAAGACATCTGTAAGTATATTTTGGTATTCAAAAATAAAAAAAAATGTGTTTGCAAATGAGTGGCAGAATTTTTTTCTAGATGGAAGAACATTAGTTTTACAATACATAATTACAATTAGTTTTACATAAATCACATATAAATAAATAAATAAAAAATTTAAAACACATATGACAACTTGCCAACCAGACATTTATGAAAAAGGGTTTGAAGTTGCTTCATTATGATAAATATATTTATTTGTGTTATGTTTAAATATGTATGCATTTTTTAGTTTTGTATATATATTAATACATAGCCTACTATGCAATTTGTTAAGTAAAGAAAAAAAAAAAAAATCACTATGCATTGTTATTTTCACCTAAACTAAACTAAAGTGCTAAACCAAAACCAGAAACATGTTCCACTGTCTTTGGCACTTGACAACCAACGATTCTCACCTTTGTCTGCACTGGAGGTTTAACTGTGAAACGAGTGTGCAGTGTTTTTGCAATACCTTTATGTTTATGAAGTTCTCACAGTTGTCTAAACCTCAAATGGAAAGTATGTCGGCTTTGTTTGTTTACTAGACCCACACATTGCCCATTTAGCACTTGCAAAGTGTAAACGCATGTAAAACCACATTCACAACACTTAAGCTGAAGTTTTTATTGCTGTGATGGTCCAACAAACACATGGATCTAGGGTTAATCTTGAAATTATTGAAATGAAATAAATGATTTTACACAAATGTTATACTAGAAGTGCTGAAACAAAGCTTTTTGGGGAAAAGTGCACCAAACATGAACAACTGAAAGCCTATTGCTGAAAACACAGACAAGTAGGGTGATACGAAGAGTGAAATTTCCCAGTGCTGAGGACCAATCAAATCTAAGGATCATAACTAACAGTGTGTAAAAAAAAATGTAAAAAAAAATGATAATATTTAATTTAAATAGTTTAGTTTAACTTATAATTTGGGTAAATTTTAAAACTCTGTTGCAATTGTTCCTTATTGTTGAATCCACACCTGTTATTTTTAAAATGTAATGTTTGTAATGTACTGTAAAGTACAAATGCCCCTTGTGTATTATTAGTTACTTATGTCTCACATTTAGCTTTCTACATTCTTGTTGATTAAACAATCACAAAACAAAACAAAAAAAAGTGGCACAAGTGACTGTTCTATAATCTGGTGACCAAATTTTCATTGTGGCAACCGGAAAAGTAAAATTTCTGAATTTGTTACTTCAGTATAACTTTGTGGAATCCACTAATAACCAGCTGCAGAAACGCAGATCCATATGTCACAGCAATCTGAGGATGGCAGCACCAGGCAGCAGTCTCAGACCAGTATTAGGCTGGAGATTATAGCATCATTAAAGTGATAGTTTACCCATAAATTAACGCTTGCTGTTAATTTACTCACCCTCAGGCCATCCAAGAGTTTTTTTTTTTTTTTGTTTTTTTTTTTCATGAGTAGAATAGTAAATACGATTTTTAGTGAAAGCCATGGTGCTTGGTGAAAGTGATAGAGGAACAAAATTAATACCTGTGGCTCTTGTCGATATATTGAGGTCTTAAACAAAATTAATACCTGTGGCTCTTGTCGATATATTGAGGTCTTATGATTTACAAATGACTGGTCTGTGCAAGAAACTGAACATTATTTACAACATTGTTACCTGTATAAATCTGATTCTTTTCTGCGAACTGGTTCTTTCAGACAATTAGCTTCTGGTTCAAATAACTGATTCACCAGCTTGTTTACAAAATCACACAATGATGTAACGTATACACAATTATAGTAATACAGCACCCAATATGATGTGAAATGTGGATGTTTTACATGTCTAAACCATATAAAGTGAATAAACTTGTCATCAGCTCACCTTTTTACATAAAAAATGAGAAACCATAAAAACTGTAATTTCACCCCTTCATTCAAGTGTCCAGTTCACGCATGTGCATATCACTGGCTCATCAGTTCTTCAATACAAGTCTGAACGGTTTCCTCAGTTCAATGACTGTTGGAGGAACTGGAGCACTCCGATGGAAATGTTACACCCCTCAACATATACTGTTATGGTGTGTCCCGGTCAGAACACCGGCAAAACAGGACTAAAAACAATAAAACCCATTACAACGAGGCAGTTCTTGCATCCAGTGGGGACATAATTACTGATTATAATGACTTATGCTATGTTTTTACACATTGCGTTGCATATCGCGCCGCATAAACATAAAACCATGTCTGCATTTGTGATCAGAGAAATGACAAACAACAAGTGTTACTCTACACTGCTCAAAATTCGTGTTTGAATCATCAGTGACAAATCCTTTACATATGTAAGCCTACTTACATACCGTGAGTCAGAAGCGCCAGGCTTTCCTTGCAAACAGTGAGGAATGACCCGCAGCTTGAGTAAGCGGCAGCCAGCGTCTATAACGAGGAACGGCCGGCGGATTCGACGAAGGAGCAGCAGGGGCTCGCGGCAACCACATGTGACGACTCCGGGCTGGACTCAGCTTTGTCCACGGTGAGTGTGAAGTTGATGTATTTCCTCCTTTTGGAAGGCCAAACAAAGTAGTTTCGCCCACAAAATGAAACAAACAGCAACACCAAGAAATTTCATGCACTTCTTTGCATGAAGAAAAAGGTATGCCTTCTTTCATTGTGTGAACATCTGGGCGGCGTTATGCAAATCTTCCCAAATACTGACATAGATATGTTGGGGCGTGTTTAAATGAGACATTTCAGAGTCTTAACTTTGGTAAAGAATATTTCTTTGGATTTCTTTGAGACTTTAGTCTTTGCAACTTTACAGATCTTCTTTATGCACCAAGAGCTTGTAACACTCCAAAGAAAATTTTTTTTAAATCGCATCATATGACCCCTTTTAAAGCCTACAATGCTGACTTGCTAAAGGATCTGGATCACGGCCAGGGTCTTTCCCCTGATGCTCTCTGGGCTAACAAACAAACAACTGCCACTATTGGCTGTTCAATGGCGGAAATAGTGGCTATGGAGTGACATCTGTGGATTAATCTGGCTGACATTAGACAGAAAGAAATTCATTTCCTACTTGATGTGCCAGTATCATCCTCTGAGCTTTTCGGAACCTCTGTTGAGACAGTGGTTGAAATGTTTAGACTGGCGAAGGCATGGTCGGCAGTTTTTAAAAAGTTTATACCACGCCATTCCAGAGCCGCACCTTAAACCTCCTGGGGTCTGGGTCTGTCTCGGTCTGAGGATCATAGACAGGCCCAGAGGAAAAGCATCGCCACTCAAGCCCCTCCTCCACAGAGAAGTAAGTCGCAGAAGAGGCAAGATGCCTGGAAGGCTAGGAGAGATCTAAGGGAGGTGATTCAGAGCAAACGCTCTGGACAACATCCAGGAAAATCCTCCCACATCTTTCCCCTTCTCTCCGTCATGTAGATCTATAATCAATTAGGCAATCATTCCCTAAGCATGGCCTAGTGGGTATTCTGTTCCCCAAAGTGTCCACTAGAGGACACACTGCTAATTCCCATACAAAGGGGAACATCTCAAGTTACATAGATAACCATGGTTCCATGAGAAGGGGAATGAGACACTGTGTCCGGGTGCCAGGCCTTCCTGAATACATCTCCTTCAGACAAAAAAGTTGATGACGTGTACTATAGGCGCCCTGTTATAACTGCTCATGCTGGTAGTGATGTCATGGACTGTCATCAGCCAACTTCATTGTCATGTTTGAATCATGGCTTCAGACATAGTCATGCTGACGCGTTCCCCAAAGTGTCTACTAGAGGAAGCAGTGTCTGGATCCCCTTCTCAGGGAACCATGGTTACCTATGTAATCCGTTTTGATTGAATAACTTACAGATCTGTGCTGCTTGAGCCACCAACTGTTTCAGACAGTTCAGTCCAATTTGGTGAACTGGTTCATCTAGTTCATTAAAAAGAACCAGCACAAAAGAATTAGTTTGCACAACAGACATCACTCCAGACTGTTTGCCTGAGACTATGAATTACAGGTAATAATGTTGTAATTAATATTTCATTTCTTACTTGTTTTGCTTCATAAGACCTCAATATATCATCAGGAGCCACTGAAATAAATTTCTTGTTCCTTGGCATGCCTTTTTTATTCTCAAAAACTGCTAACTGCTGACTTTTATGAATGACCAAGGACCACAGGTTCAGCTAAAAATTGTCTTTACTGTTCAACTCAAGAAAAAAAATAACATTGGAAGGTAATTTGAGTGGTTGGGTGGGGTTGGGCATTTATTAAGGTTGAGTTAGTGGTTGGGGCGGGATATGTGATATGCACCACCCGAGCTTTCTAGTTTGATACTGCTGGCTTGGCGCTGCTGTCCTCGGACTGCTGTGATGTGTGGTTCCACAGTTAGATAAATAATAGTCTCAGCCTCAGACGTCACGCCCACAGACTAGAGGTCTTCACAGTGCACCCGAGACTCGTCGACCCGGGACCCGACCCGGGACCCGAACCGGGACCCGTACGGGTTCGGGTCTATATTTTAAATGATCAGCCGGGTCCGGGTCGGGTCTGAATCTATTACTTCGGGTCCCGGGTCTGTTTAACATTGTGTGTTATACCCGTGCGATCTGAGTCATCGGACTCGGAAAACACCCGGCCGTGATCAGACACTGCTTGTGTTTTTTGTAACTTGCAACTTGTAAAATTAGGAAAAGAAAAGTGTGAAAAAAAGGCAATCTCTCTCTCTCTCTCTGCGTTAGAAGCAGAGCGCGCAGACTCAGAGTTAATGCAAGTGCACGCACAATAATAATGCTTGCAGAATTGAAACACTCATATTTAATATATTTCAAATCAGCAACAAAATCTGAGGTGAACTGTCACATGAATGTTTTCTATGACGCTCAAATTGCGTTAAAAAGCATATTTTAGGTTGATCCAGCTAGCACGCATGTGCAGTTTCAAGGCGTGTCATGTTTCTATGGCAACCAGTGAGGGACACCACCAAACCGCGCTTTACATTTTCTCCCATTTTTTTATAATATAAATGAACCCGTTTAATCTTAAAGTTTTATTGGTCAGATTCAGACTTGACGCAGAGCAGAGCACAGAGATGATAGCAAATAAATAACGTCAGCGGCCATGGCACTGAACGACCAGTCATTATTATAGTTCAAATGGGCAAACAGTCAAAGTTATTATGCGAGTTAACTCGAGTCAGAATGTACATGTGCACAGTTGCATTTGTCATCCGTCACCTTGACATCAAGTGGACTTTTGAAGCTGAAATAATGAGTGGATTAAGCTTGGATGAGAGGAATAACATGGATAACTTTCTTGTCTGAGGATTGTAATGCATCACAGGCAGTCAGGTACAAGGAAGAGAGACTACGGCTCCTTAAATTAGGTAAGACAAAAAGTTGTATTTTTCGCAACAGGTTTATTGACTTGTAATAGCAATTTAAGGTGGAATATGTGACAATCGGGTCCAGTCGGGTTTGTTTCTTCCTGGCGGGTTCGGGTCCAGCTTTCAAATAATAGACGGGTCCGGGTCGGTTCCGGGTAGGCATTTCTCGGATCTACACGGGTCCGGGTCCAGCTTTTGAAATAATAGATGGGTCCGGGTCGGTTCGTTGTAGTACATTACGGGTCTCTTTCGGGTTCGGGCACAAATTTTTGGACCCGTGAAGACCTCTACCATAGACCGCTGACTGAACGTCTGATGCATACAGCACATTTAGCTGGAAACACTTCAGGAGTTTCGAAGTCGTTCTCTGAATGGTTGAAGTGTACATGGTTTCCGGGAGACGTGTGTGTCATGTTCTTTAACGTTCCACCTGGAAACAAAGAGGCTGTGATGCCAAACCCCGTGTTTACAGCTGTGACGATGAGCATTTATCAGGATGAACCAGTTCACGGCATAGAATCCTTAAAATATGTCCAAGTTTTACACACCGGTCTGTTATAGTGGTGACATTTCCACACCCGCGAAACATGATGCTGAACAAAACGAACTGTGATTGGTTGTTTGACATGTCAGTCAAACAGCCTCATGGGCGGGCCTTAGCCAATGAAAGCTGCCATGAATTCCAGACCTTCTCCCATCAGTCTGAAGGTCTAGCTACGCAAGACTAGATAAATCATGGAATAAGGAATGCAGACTTAAAATTAATTTTAACGATTAACCAAAAACCAAAAAAAAAACGAAATAAAGAACAAACAATTATATTAACATATATTAGGGATGTGTATCTTATGACTGTGGCCAATACAATACACATCTCGATGCATAGCCAATGATACAACGATTCACCCCTGTTACGATGCAGTGCGATCTGACTTTGATTTGATTTGATTCAACACAATGCGATTCAATGCAATACGATGCAATGGAGAAAAAATTATCACTTTTAATGCCTTGAGGCCTGTTTCATAAAACAAGTTTACCAAATAAGCCAGGCTTATTTCAGTTAGTTTGACACCATTGTTAAATGATTTGGTTCCATAAAGCAAATTTAAACATGGGCCTAGATCAAGCTTTGTCACTGTGGCAACTTATTCTGGGAAACTGACCTCTAAAGCAGGTTAACTGTCAGACTAAGCTGTGTTCCTCTAACACTGACTAATGGGAAAATTTTAACCCCTCTTTTCTTTTTTTTCTTTTTTTTTTTTAAATCTCTACCCATTCATCCTTTCTTTTTTTTTATTTAAGTTTCTAGCCATGCAGCCTTTCTGTCTGGTTTTATGACAGCTGTACTTTTATAGTTTGCAGAACAGACAGCAGATCATTAGAATTTCAAAATGAAAATAAATAATAAAGAAAATGACTATATTTTAACTGCTATAAGAAAGCCTCGCCCCCTTCTGACAGCAAAATGTATATGTTTGTGTGACTTTCTGACATTTACAGATGAAAAACTTACCTGTGACATGTCAGTTATGCAAGGAAAACAATGTCTCAAATGCATTAAATAGCACAGATATAGTAACGCCACGCCAGCAGAGGGAGCCCTCGCCCAAGTACTGACTGTGTGCCGCTCCCTCTGCTTCACCTGTCATTTCCTGTTTGGTGGACATTTAAGCATGGCCTTAGCCATGGTTACTTCGTGAAGTATTGCCAGCCTGTCTGCCTTACCGAGCGTTATTCCCATTGCCATTCCCATTCCCATTCCCATTCCCATTCCCATTCCCATTCCCATTCCCATTCCCATTCCCATTCCCATTGTTTGCCGCCTTGTGTATGATCTTTGCCTGGTTACCCTGTTTTCTGCCTTTTGGATTGCTCACTGTTTTGTAGCCTGGATTGCACTGCCTATCTGTGTATGTACCCCTGCCTGCCTCAAGTTTCTGATTCACTGTCTGCTGTTTTGGATTTCTTTGCTGTGGATTTCATTAAAAAACTGCACATGGATTCTAATGCCGCCTCAGCGTCCTTATACATAATACTCACGCCACCGAAGAATCCAGCAGAAGTTACGAATCTACAGGCAGCATTTGATTATCAAAACGACGTTCTCAAAGAGTACCGTGATCAACTGGCTAAAGCTCAAGCGGCTAATGACTACCTCACTCAGTATCTACGATCGCTGCCACCACCTACGCCCATGAAGGTAAAACTTTGCACTTCCTGACAAATTCAATGGTTCTGCTGAGCAATGTATAGGTTTCATTCGCCAAGTTGAGATCTTTTTCATGCATCAAGGGAGTAGCTTTGACTCTGATGAATAGAAGTGTGCCTTCCTCATGTCATTGCTAACGGGCAAAGCGATCGAGTGGGCCGCAGCAGTTTGGGAAACTGACCGTCTGTTTCAAACATCCTATCTATATTTGTAAAACAACTCAGAGATGTGTTTGAATACTCTGCAGGGGGTAAGGATGTTTCCACTCATTTGATGCAACTAACTCAAGGCCGCAAATCTGCCGCTGAACATCCTATTGAATTTAGAACGATTGCTGCTCAGAGTGGTTGGAACAACGTGTCACTCGAGGCCATGTTTCGTCGCAGTTTGATTATGGAGTTACAGGCAGAGCTCGCTTGTAAGGGTGAGGATCATTCCTTTTCTGATTATGTCACATTAGCCATCAAGATCGATAATCTCATATGTACTCACCCATGCCCTCAAAGCAAGTCAACAAGCGTCATGCATATCCCTCAAGTTACCCAGATGTCTGAATCAAGCCACGCCAATGATCATGCTAGTCCTGAGCCCATGCAACTAGGAGTTACAAAGCTGTCATCTGAAGAGAGATCGAGACGAGTCATTCAGAATTTGTTTCTACTGCGGTAGTGCAGGCCACCGCAACGCAGTGTGTCCACTCAAGGCCCGGAGAGACTTCGCTCACAACAAACGGGTGAGTGTTGATCACATCTCCATTACCAACGCTAAATCTCTCACTACCATGGTCGAGATTACTACTGAAAATGACTTGTTTGAATTCACAGTGCTGATTGATTCTGGCTCAGCATTAAACCTCATTCATCAAGACCTCGTTACAACATTCAACATTCCAGTACTACAATGTGATCCTCCTATCAAGGTGAACGCAGTGAACAACAAACCCATTGGAAGTGGCATAACTCAACCCATGAAGATGCAAGTAGGCCTATTTCACCAAGAAACCATCACATTCTATGTCATTGACTCTCCATGCCATGAAATCATCCTTGGATATTCCTGGTTATCTGTTCACGACCCAGTCATCTCTTGGCAGAGTGGTGAGATCAAACATTGGTCACAATTCTGTTTTTCTAAGTGTCTAAATAACGTCATTTCTAAGCCTTGTCTCACTACCAGCATCGAAAGTCCAGAGTGCAAGCCCGTCACCATACCATCCCATTATCAAGACCTTCAAGAAGTATTCAGCAAAACCAAAGCCACTCAACTGCCACCTCATCGTCCTTGGGATTGCGCCATTGATCTCTTACCAAACGCCATGCCACCCAAAAGTAAAGTCTGTCCACTGTCACGTCCAGAAAGTCAAGCTATGGAAGCATATGGAGGAAGCTCTCAGCTCTGTCCATCCACTTCCCCAAGCTGCAGCAGGATTTTTCTTCGTGGAGAAGAAGGATGGAGGACTACGCTCATGCATTGATTATTGAGGTTTTGAACAATGTCACAGTCAAGTTTCGTTATCCACTACCACTAGTTCCTGCAGCACTTGAACAGCTCAGAGAAGTTAAGATTTACACCAAACTAGATTTGAGAAGTGCCTATGACCTCATTAGAATCAAGGAGGGTGATGAATGGAAGACTGCATTTCTGACCACTAGGGGGCACTATGAATACCAGGTTATGTCGTATGGGCTGGCCAATGCACCTGCGGTATTCCCGTCCTTCATTAACGAAATTCACAGAGACGTCTTGAACAAATTTGTGATGGCTTATATAGATGATATCTTGATCTATTCCAAGTCAGAAGAGGAACACAAGGGTCATGTCAGAACGGTACTTACCAGGCTGTTAGAGAATCAACTCTGTCAAGGCAGAGAAATGTGAATTCCACGTGCAACGAACATCTTTCCTAGGCTACAACGTCAGCCATCAAGGTGTGGAGATAGACAAATCTAAGATCACGGCAGTCACCGAATGGCCACAACCCACCCAGTCAAGGAGTTTCAACGCTTTCTGGGATTTGCCAATTTCTACCGACACTTTATACGGAACTACAGCATCACAGCAGCACCTCTGACATCACTATTGAAGATTAATAGGTCAAACAACAAATCCACATAACCAGACATACAAGCATTCACTAACCTCAAGCACAGCTTTACCACTGCACCAATCCTAAAACACCCTGACCCCAACTTGCCATTCGTGCTGGAAGTTGATGCCTCCGACTGTGGAATAGGTGCAGTGCTCTCCCAACGCCATGGACAACCAGGCAAGCTTTTTCCCCTGTGCTTACTTTTCGAGAAAAACTCACGGACGCTGAGCATAATTATGATGTCGGAAACAAGGAGCTACTGGCTATGAAGGCGGCCATTGAAGAATGGAGGCACTGGTTGGAGGCTTCCACTCACCCCTTCCAGGTAATCACTGATCATAAGAACCTTGAATACATCAAGAGTGCTAAAAGACTAAATCCTCGCCAGGCTCGCTGGTCCTTGTTTTTTACCAGGTTCCAATTCACCGTGACCTACCGTCCTGGCAGTAAAAATAGCAAGGCAGACGCTCTTTACAGGAGACATGACCATCCACTGACAGATCACCAACCTGAATCTATCCTGCCACCGTCTATCATCATAGCACCAGTCACTTGGGACTTGATGGATGAAATTCAGAGAGAACAACGCAACGAACCCGCACCTCAGGGTTGTCCCGCTAACAAACAATATGTTCCTTCCAGGCTTCAACTACGTGTCATGCAGTGGGTCCATACGTCACTTTGTTCCGGGCATCCAGGTATCTCTCGCACACTACATCTCACGCAAAATTCCTTCTGGTGGCCAGCTATGGTTAAAGATGTAACAAAGTCATGTTTTGTGTGTGCACAGTCAAAACCCCCCCAAAGAACTTCCATCTGGTCTTTTACAACCATTGCCCATACCTCAGAGAGCTTGGTCACACCTATCAGTAGACTTTGTCACCGATCTACCCCCATCTGACGGATTTACCACAATCCTAGTAATTATTGACCGCTTCTCCAAGGCTTGTAGACTCATACCTCTGAAAGGTCTTCCCACAGCTATGGATACTGCTCAAGCGATGTTCCACAACGTCTTCAGGATTTACGGTATCCCCGAAGACATTGTTTCAGACTGAGGAACCCAGTTCACGTCCCAGGTATGGAAAGCATTCTGTAAACAATTGGACATTAATGTCAATTTAAATTCAGGTTACCACCCGCAATCGAATGGGCAAGTGGAGAGGCTGAATCAGGAGATTGGCAGATACCTCAGTTCATACTGTGGACGTGAACAGCATCAGTGGTCAGAGTTCCTTCCATGGGCAGAGTACGCGCAAAACTCATTGAGGCATTCATCCACTGGTCTTACACCGTTCCAATGCGTGCTAGGATACCAACCCCCCATGTTCCCGTGGTCTGGAGAACCATCACTAGTACCTGCAGTCGACGACTGGATTCGCCGTAGCGAGAGGGTGTGGGACAGCGCTCATGTACGTCTGCAAAGAGCTTTCAGGAATCAGGAGATTCAAGCTAATCGACGACGTCGCCCACATCCTCCCTACCAACCTGGACAAAGGGTCTGGCTCTCCACACGGGACCTCAAGTTACGGCTGCCTAGCAGGAAGCTCAGCCCACAGTATGTAGGCCCATTCAAGATCTTAAGACAGATTAATGCAGTCACTTATGAACTTGAGCTTCCCGTTAACTATCGTACCTCTTCCTCCTTCCATGTCTTCCCCCCTGAAACCGTTCCACCCGGATGCTGACCCCAACGTCAGGAACCGGGAGCCACCTCCACCGCTGGACATTGATGGAACCCCGGCATATGCGGTAAAGGAGTTGTTGGACTCCAGAGGAGAGGGGGTCAGCTCCAATACTTGGTGGACTGGGAGGGATACAGACCAGAGGAGAGATCATGGGTAACCGCCCACGACATCCTGGATCCTTCATTGATTGAGGAATTTCATCGAGCCAGACCCGATAGTCCAGCACCGCGACCACGGGGACGTCCTCTCAGAGCGCCAGGAGTCACTCGTAGGGGGGGGGATTCTGTAACGCCTCGCCCGAGTACTGACTGTGTGCCGCTCCCTCTGCTTCACCTGTCATTTCCTGTTTGATGGACATTTAAGCATGGCCTTAGCCATGGTTACTTTGCGAAGTATTGCCAGCCTGTCTGCCTTACCAAGCGCTATTCCCATTGCCATTGTTTGCCTTGTGTATGAGCTTTGCCTGGTTACCCTGTTTTCTGCCTTTTGGATTGCCCACTGTTTTGTTGCCTGGATTGGACTGCCTATCTGTGTATGTACCCCTGCCTGCCTCACTTTTATTATTCACCTTTGGATTTCATTAAAACACTGCACGCCGCCTCAGCGTCCTTACAGCATGTTTATGTACCATTTTTTAATATATATTCGCTGTTTGCCATGATGGATCGAGTTGATCCATGATCAACATTAAGAGCTGCTTAAGCATAAACGTGCACAAATTAGTGAGATTGTGTGAACTTAAATTGTCATTTGTGGAACCGCTTTAGCCCCGATTGATTTGTTAGGTTATTTCAAGTCAGGTTTTGGACTTTAATCCCCACTCTTCCTCAGGTCTCCGTGGTGTTGTGATGCAATCATGCAGCAGCAGTGATGAGAGAATGCACTTGAGAAACAGTTAGAAAGGAGAAAATCAGTCTACGTGTAAATTATTCGTCACAGATTATTGGTCACTTTCTAAACAAAAGTATAGCGCATCCTGCACCGAGCTAATTGGGGAATCTTCCCATCCCAAACGATGCATCGCGATATAAATGACAACTTGTAGCCGATGCACACTTAAAACCGATGCATCGCATCTTTAACCTTTTATGTCGATGCACTGAGCGAATCGGGGAATCTTCCCATGCCTAACATATATAGCTACATCAATATGAAAAAAAAAGTTTTGTTATAGCAACTTAAAGTTACATTGTAACAACTGGACAGGTGAAATTGGAAGTGTATCATGGCACAAACAAATGAGATCTCTAAAGAGTTTAGACTCCACCAATCCACAGTCAGACAGATTGTGTACAAATAGAGGAAATTCAAGACTACTGTTACACTAACAAGGAATGGTTCACCAAAACCATGTGTAAAAGTCCACTAGGTTCAAAGGACTGCAGACTAACTTCTAAGCAACTGAAGGCCTTTCTCACATTTGCTAATGTTTATGAGTCTGTCATCAGGAAAAACACTGAATAACTATGGTGTGCATGGCAGAGTTGCAAGAAGAAAGCCACTGCTCTCCAAAAAGAACAATGCTGCCCATCTGCAGTTTGCTAAAGATCATGTGGACAAACCAGAGGAATATTGGAGAAATGTTTTGTGGATGGATGAGACCAAAATAGAACATTTTGGTTTAAATGAGCAGCATTATGTTTGGAAAAAAAAAAAAAAAGAACCTTATCCCATCTGTGAAACATGGTGGTGGTGGTATCATGGTTTGGGCCTGTTTTGCTGCATCTGGTCCAGAATTATACCAGCACATTCTGAAGGAAAATGTCAGGATATCTGTCCAAGAACTGAATCTCAAGAGAAAGTGGGTCATACAGCAAGACAACGACCCCAAGCGCACACAAGTCGTTCTACCAAAGAATGGTTAAAGGAGGACAAAGTTAATGTTTTGAAATGGCCGAGTCAAACTCTGGACCTTAATCCAATTGAAATGTTGTGGAAGGACCTGAAGCAAGCAGTTCATAGGACGAAACCCACCAACATCACAGAGTTGAAGTGGTTCTGTACTAAGGAATGGGCTAAAATTCCTTCAAGATGTTGTGCAGGACTGATCAGCAGTTACAAGAAACATTATCTGACCTGCTGCAGTTATTGCTCCAAAAGGGGGTCACACCAGATACTATCAGATACTGAAAGCAAAGATTCACATACTTTTGCCACTCACAAAATATTTAACACCAGGTCATTTTTCTCAATAAATAAATGACAAAGTATTTATTTTTGTCTCCTTTGTTTGTCACATGAACCGTAATAATAATTTAATAAATGTTCTTCAAGTGGTAACATCTAAAGTAATTCATTTTATTTTAAACAAAATTTTAAAATGGTATAATGTTATTTAACATTATACATATATTAGGTTACACAAATAAAATTAAATTTAAGGGTAAGAACAGGAAGAAATAGCTCTTAACATTACAAACTGCACGTTACCGCTTTTTGCAGTGGGAGGTAAACTCTTAAAGGTGCCATGTGTCATGTCTGGCAAAAAAAAAATCAAGTCATACTCCACATTCCATACCAGATGGGGGCAGTATGCCTCAATAAAGTGAATTGGTCTACTCTAGAGTAACAAACGAGAAACGGCATAGTCTCTATGCTCCGCCCCTACCTTCACAACAACCCTAGAGCCATAGCCGAAGCCTAAGAGGACGTTTTGCCTCCAGAGCGATGGAAAGCAGTGCCGATGTTTACTCTGTTTCGGCTCCTTTTCTTATCGGATTTGATTTGTGATTCCGAGCGCGGTTGTTTCCCTGTAGCGGGTGGTGGGTGGTAGGTGTCTCTTGCCAAGGGCTTCAGCCATCCTTCCGCTCTCTTCCCTGAACTGAAATGAAGTAGTGGGCTGTACTTACCACACGATTGACATCAGGTTCAAGTACGCCCACAAGCCGTGCGAGTTATTCGTGTATTGCAGGTTGGCTGGTGGTTATGTTGCCCGCATACCGCCTCCCATGGCCGAAACTGGTATTACGACACCTGTCGGGCAGTGGCTAGTAATGCTAATGCTAATTAAGGTTGATATCTCTGCAGCACTATAACTTGACTTTTTTTAATGACATCATCGCCCTTATTTCTTCTCATTCTTTTGATGCGTTGTAGGTCATTTTTTGGATATTTTTACCTCAATTTTTACACATGGCACCTTTAATGTAAAACATTTCGCTTTGCGTTCATACTCTGGGCTCTTCAGTAGAGTTTAATCTTTTTAATACCACTGTCTTAATCCATAAAACCACGTTAATAGTAAAAAATATCCACTTTGATTACGGTGCCATTGTCTTAGAAGTAGCCTAGGCTATAGTGTTTATTACAAGTGGAAATTGACTTTCTCTGGTTGTTGTTTTAGAACACTAAGCCAAGTTAAGATATTTTCACGCGCTTTTCACGCACTGCACTCGCGTCTTCTGCAGTGACTCGAGCATGACACGGCTTTCTGAAAACGCTGCGCTCAAGTCAAAAGAAGTTGAAAAGTTGATAAAAGAGACAGAGCATTTGTTTTTTCTTTCTTTTTTAGACTTCCACTGTCACGTCTCGCGTTTTTCAATGCAAAAACACGTTCCGTGTGATGTATCAATGCCAATGCCTTTAGAATGTCCTGCGGGGCTGCTGTTCCATACTGTGAGTAATTTCTGATGCAAGGTATTTGCTGTAAGAGGGTATAACATTAACACCGGAGGATCTGGTAATTTCAGTATATGGGACCAATAAATGTCCTCTGCTACCTATCTTTTTATTGCACTGGTACTAGTAGATTATATGGCCTATGCAAAGAAAGACTCTGTTTGATACTGTATGTTTTAGACTAGAGCTTCTCTGCTGCCCTCTGCAGGTCATTCGTCATAGTTCGATATGAGCTATCACTCATTTATCTCACTCAGCTATCATCCTCTTCCTCAAAATAAATAAATAAATCATCCTCTTCCTCACAGACTAGATCAAAACAAAAACAATTTTATTTGCTAATTACTTAATTCAAGTAGTATATTCTCTAAAAGCATGTCTTAATATCATTATCTCAGGGACTTTTTACTGGAAAACAAGGCAAAAATACTGTATATTTGTCATACAAGGTGGCAAAGAGCATTTGCAAAATTTTCCCTGAAGGATATTTACAGTACAGGTGATTGTTTTTTTTTTTTTTTGCCAGGCAGCATAATTCTTCAGTCAACATCCTTGTTGGTCCTAAATCAACACCCCTATCAACCAATCAGATTTCATGCTCGGCGTTACTTATGTTAGATTAGGCTTGGGTTAGAGTTACAGGCTTGCATTTGTGAGCCATTCCCTCTTGAACTTCCTGTGGGATTTTAGAATGGACATTTACGATTTGTGAAAAGGATATGGACAAAGACACCATCTACAAATTTGTTCTACATTAAGTTACAATTTCTGTGTAAATTGTTGAGGTAAGTTTGGCATTATCTGAGTAATGGTGATAATGCTTTGTAAAAGGATACAGACAAAGACAAAATCAAAATATAACTAAGTGACTGCTTAAGAGCCGGCCCAAGGCATAAGCGAACTAAGTGACTGCTTAGGGGCTGCTTAGGGGCCCCCAAGAGAACATGAAATGAAAGCTTGATTTTATTTATTAATTTATGTGTGTGTGTGTGTGTGTGGTGTGTGTGTGTGTGTGTGTGTGTGTGTGTGTGTGTGTGTGTGTTTGATATGCCCCAAGTGTCAGTGCTACAGCTAATAATGATACAGCAGGTGAGTTTTCAACAATACCAGATCAATATATTTATATGGATGCCTTTTGTGAGATCTTTTTTGTTTTGTTTTTTGACAGACAGACAGACAGTTGCATTTCCTTAAAGTGGTTAATTTGTTGACAGTAAATGCATTGTCTGCTTATTTAGCTACTTTTCCGTACACATACTGTATGTCACTTAGTACTGTAAGACTTTGAATGTAAAATTGCGAATCAACACCTAACCACACTTGAGGGTTTGCTACTGTTACAATTAAACACCGTAAAAAGGGTAAAAACATGCAGACAATGGTATGATGTAAGCAACAAAGCTACAACAAAGAAAACCTGATAACGTGTGTGTGTTAGATTTATAGTGTCTGAATAATCAAGCATTGACAATATAGTCAGTTGTATTGGCAGCACTGAGGGGCCCCAAAATAAAAATTTCTGCTCAGGGGGGCCCATAAAGGCGCGGGCTGGCCCTGGGTTAGTGTGTTAGTATTCAGAGCTGTATAGCAGATCTGAACCCTGACCACAATGATTTATACACATTTTTAAGGGTATTTTTTTTTTTTTTTTTTTTTTGCACACTGTACAGACAGCCCATGTTATCGATACACATTTTAACATAAACATGTAATGCTACATGAATAAAACAAAATCAGTTTAATACTGGCAAACTTAACGTGAGAAAGAATACTTGTGGTAAAGACAGCAACGTATTGAAAAACTCATTTTCTTTAGCATCAGCAAAAACATGTTCCTTATTCAGTGTTTCAAGATCTTGTGTTCACGTGGCAATTGTGTAACAGCACAAAACTGTATCTTTCCAACAGAGAACCAGTGAAAGATTAAAGAACATCCATCTCTAATAGCTTATCGTTTTTTTATTCAAATCAAAATAATTGCCAAAAAATTCAAAGCCAAAATCTCTGACAAAATATAAAAACAATTGCATAGACCTTCTTTACAATGAAAAATAACTTAATCAAAAATTGTAAACAAGACACAGTGCATCCAGGTTCTACGTCAGAACGACGGCTCACATGCATTAGTTGTGATACTCTCGTAAACGCATGTTGAAGACTGACACGGAATAGAAGAAATTGTTGAATGAAGTCGTTATTTTTATTTTCTTTGCACACAAAAATTATTCTTGTAGCTTCATAAAATGATGGTTGAACCACTGATGTCATATGGACTATTTTAATGATGTCCTTACTACCTTTATTGGCCTTGGAACATTTCAGTTGTGTTGCTGTCTAAGCAGGGTCAGAAAGCTCTCGGATTTCATCAAACATATCTTAATTTGTGTTTCGGAGATGAACAAACATCTTATGGGTTGGGAATGACATGAGGGTGTGTAATTAATGACACAATTGTCATTTTTGGGTGAACTAACCCTTTAAAATTACAACAACAACAAGAAAATATATATATAAAAAATGTAATGCAATGGCCAGTTTGTAAGCTTTTTTAAATTAATGAGATCTGGCTCACTAGTCAGTGTAAAAAAGGTTTCACTAAAAACGCAAAATGCGACCACTGAAGCCAGATAAAATAATAAATAAATAAATTACAAAAGGAAAGAAAAAAAAGGTAAGAAAACAACCAAGCACTGCTCAGGAAAACATATTTGTACCAATTGAGGGGAAACAGTCAATCTTATTTCATAATCTATTTCACAAACAAACAAATATATAAAACATACACAAAAATTAAGTTATATAGTGTCATGCAGATGTATCACTTAGACTAATTTGAGTTTTTGATCAATATTCAACTAAATGTGTAATTTTTTAGGTAAATTAATATTTTATTTATTATATTTTGTTTTCCTTATAATATGTTGGATGCTGGATCATTATTCTGTCAATTCTAAACTCATCTCTAAATATGTTATAATTAGTAAAGCAATAGCCAAAAGCAAAAACAAGCAACAGACTATGTTAGATCTTCATTGCTGAGAAGTCTAACATGTTTGTCCAAATAGAATTTCATTCAGAAATTCATCAAACTTACCTGATTATAAAGGACATAACTAGCTGGGGCTAATTCAAATAGTCAACATGCAACCCATGAGCAAAACCCGTGCATTAATCAAGCCCATATCATGCCTACACTGGCCTCACAATGCAGTGTTGTCTGTGGAGGCCATGTGTGTGTGATATATGTTTTTGTGTGTGTGTGTGTGTGTGTGAATACATATTCTCATATTTAATACACTATATTGCATATAAATATTTCTGAAATTAGGGTGAAAAACATATTTTTCAACAGAGTATCATAAACTCCTATGCTTATCCACAAGATATTCATTTATCTTTCTCATGTTTACTTCAATATATTCAAGACCTCTGACCTTTTCTACTGAATTTTCACCTTTATTAATATTAAACATGATTTCTGACTTACTGTATCTGAAAACCATCTGTCTGTGTTCATGACTAGACTTTAATTAATCAATAAAACAGATATGACAAAAGCTTAGTTTTTCTTTCCCATTTCATTGGTTAGACCACAAAGTATTGAGCTAGTTTACTTAAATAATTAAGTGTGATATCTAATAATAAAATTAAGATGTTCTTTTTAGCAGGCATGCGTGTGATGTTTGATCCAATAATGAGGTGATGAAATGAAGAGCAGTAAATTTAATAAATGAGTAAATGTACTCAGACTTACATGAGTATGCGACTGAAGCTTCCTTCCATAAACCTCTTTGGGAAAACACATCGTGTTCTTCAAGTCAAACATTTCTCTTATATGTCCCTGCTGGCTCACTCTGTCCTACAGAGAAAAAATGAAAAGAGAGAGAGAGAGGAGGAAAGAGAGAGAGAGAGAGAGATTTGAATAAGGAAATACATCCTGGCTTTTTCACAAATTTGCCTTTCAAATAGATTTAAAGAATGAATTATTAAAATGTTTTTTCTACAACAAGAAATTACCTGTTTTCTTTTCTCTTTTTCTTTTTTTTTGTATAGCTGAGCTCAATCCTTAAAGTTCCTCTCTCTTGTTTTGATCTTGACACATTGTTCAGTTGCCGTGAGACTCAAATGTAATATTTCCTGATGTTATCATGGGAGGAGGAACTCATAGAGACTGAGGGCATCTGTCAGAGATGAGAAGGCGAGTGGACAAGTACAGTCTGTTTTGTGGTCGTCAGATCGCCAAGACATCCTCAAAGAAACTAAAAGAGAGAGAAAGCAAAAGTTTCACACACACAGCCTTGTCTTGAAATTGTCTTACAAGCCTTGTTTGTTTATAGGCTACAGTATCAGCATGCAGGTTTGGTTGCTAGTTTTAAATCAGATGAACTTTCTGAATTCAAATATCCAGTTTTTAAATGTTTTAAAAGCACTTTTTCTTGGTTATTTGATCATTAGGGAACATTTTATTTCACCATTCTTCAAACTTAATAGGAATTTTACTTCTGAATCAAGTAACATTTGAACATCCAACTACAGTAAAATGTTTCAGGTATAAAACGCTCCATGAACGATGCTAACATTTTGTGAAACGGAAACTTTTTAAAGAACAAATAACTTTAACAAAATGTTTTATTAATGTTGCTGGAAGAACTTTTTTTTATTGTACAGCTAATACAAAAAAAAAAGTTTTATACTGAAACATTTCTATTTTTATTTAGAATATCAGTCAATCTGACACACTTTGTGTTGATTTACACTCATTTTTATGGTTTTTATTAAACAGATCTGAATGTAATAGTTCTTTAGTGCAATAAATATTATGACATGAGAAAACTCTGACCTGACAGATGCTAAAAAATATGAACTCAATGAAATACGAAAACAAACTGTTGTTGTGTCTGGATGTTTTTGTGATTAACATCTCACTGTCCCCTTCCGGCTTCAGAATGACGCGATCAGATGAGATGTGAGTCATGATGGGGCTGAAAAAATGTCTTGATTTTGCATCATTGTGTTTCTTAAACCCTCAGGACTATTACTGTAACTGCACAGGAATGCGGTTATCTTAAAGATCCTTTACTTTCCACTAGATGGCAAAGACGAGATCTAGCAGAGAAATGAGATCTGAGCAATGTGGAGCTGCTTGTTTGTAAATGTCTCATGATGTCATGGAACACGCTAAGATATCAGTATCTCAAAAATGAATAAATAAATAAAATAATTAATTAATTAAAAAAGAGGTCCAAAAAGATTTTCAACTGGGGTTTGAGTTTTTTCTTGATGTCACCATTGTTGAGATTCATATGCTGCTGCTTGTTGTTGCCTGTGGGTATCTAAATAATATAGTAGTTAAAACATGTAATATAGTATAATAATATAGTTGTTAAAACAATACTACATTCTTGATTGGTGGAACACTACTGGCTTTCATGCAGCGGTATCACAGGGTTGGTAGAGCAAAATTAATGGAAGAACACACTTATGATCAGTATTTAGGATTTAGATTCAGTCAATCATCAGATCATGATGCTTATATTACAATCAATATTAGCCATCATCACCTGATCACATTATGTCTTGGCTTTTTTGCTACTGGAAACGTGTTTTATAAACAGATTCAGCAGCCAGAGAAAACAAACATATAAAAGTCAAGGTCAGATGAACACTGAACACTGAAAGCAGAAGAGCGCCGAGTGCCATCATTCAGTACGTGGGCCAGATCTGGGGCTAAACAATGTGTGCTATCTTGGATTATTTCTGACAACAAAGCATGTGAGCGTGACAAGCTGGTAATCATGGCTTCAGAAGTGGGAAGTAGGAATTTTCTGATAGCATTACACCATGAGTCCTGCAGTTTTCTGATTATTTCATTCATTAACCTGACACAAACATAGATAAGTTCAAATAGTATGTGAAGTGATATTATGTGAGAATATTTTTGGCTTTCTCTGTCTCTCTGCACCGGGCATCAGGTGAAATTGGAAGTGTCTATGCACACACTTGTTAGACTGGGAAATCTAACATGGACACCATATGCAACTACCCCATTAGAAATATGTGTACCTTTAAAAAAAAAAAAAAAAAAAAAAGATTTTGGTATCTATTATAGCATCTTGCACAAGGCTTAAATGTTGTAATTGTTAAGACATATTGACTTTGTTTTCTTAATGTCTTGAGTAAGTGTTAGAGGAAGTGAACCTTTCATATTACTTTCTGTGACAAGAGTAGATTTTTAGCAAAACAATCCGTAGAATTCAGAAGACAAACTATCAGCCCATGCTTTGGAAATGTGTTGAGTTTAAGATGACTAATGGCATCAGTAATGTTCTCCAAACTGGAACAGATCACACATGCATTTCTGTCCCACTAATTTCACAAGGTAGCAAATAAAAAAAATAAAAAAGTGTTGCTCAAAAGAGTAACTATGGCTTGTGGGTAGCACAAAAATTGCAACATTGTAGAAGAGATTCAAAAGAAATTCAAGACTTTAATTTGAGGCATTAAGATGCACTTTACAATTCACAGCCTGACTTAAAAAGCATCTCAATTTTTTAAATCAAAATGAACTTTTAAACTGTATATTTGGCATCTGTAAGGAAGATGTTAGTCGTGTTGAGACATTTAAATGTTCAAATGGGTTTAGTTTAGAAAGATGAACATTTTAACCCAACACACATTAAGATTTCATCTTAATTTATTTGCTCATTCTTGTACTAAAGTGGTCTGAGTGTATGCTGCTCTAACACCCATATTTGGAGTTTTTCCAAGCTCTGCATTTAGTTGAAGTGTATACTGCGCCATTTCATTTAGTGTTCTGTTTTATAGTATATTATGTACCTTTTTTTTATTATGTAATTTTGCACCCCAATTATTTGTTTATTTTTTCTATTAAAATATAATTTGTTCGTTTGTTTAATTGTACAAAGCAAAATAAACTTATCAATATCACTACTCACAAAATCCACCCACCAGTCATCCCGGTTAGTGTTTATGCCTATAGTTTTTTTTTTTTTTTTTTCTTTTGAACAAATAGAATACAACTATAAGTTTGAATATTTTACAGACCTTTGATGAAGAACTGTACTTGATTGGTGAAGCTGGAATACATCCTTCTTGATTTTTCAGTTGACTTTGAAGAGGAAATATTGTTTATTTTATGGTAAGTTTAGGCTGAATTTGTAATCATTTTCAGGTCGTGCTTTTCCTCAGGTGATATACCACAAAATGCAAAGCATCACTGGAAATCCATTTTGAAGATTCTGTTTTGGGAGCATCTTGTTCTTCAAGTTTCTCGTAGTGAGATTAGCCTCAAAAAGACCTATCTTTCCTCATCTTCTCTGTGCTGAAGATGTGTTTACTCCTGCCAGAAGTCTGAGAGACTGTGCAGGTGATGAGCAAACACAGAGCATAGTTGTGATGGGAGGAGCAGAATCCACATGACATCAGCTAATGTAAACTATTACAGGTATTCAAAGACAGTGCCACTTATACGGAAGCACATTCTTGTTTTTGAAAATACCAATATATTGGTAATAATAATAATATATAATAATATCCAAATAAGAACAGTTCTGGCTGAAATACCAAGAAGAATGCATAAGACTCCTGGCCTTTATGTTAATAAGTTTTAAAAACATGTGTGTAGTAGGCCTACAGGAAAAGATCAAACAAAAACTCTCAAGACTTCAATAAGGCAAAACTCATATGCAGAATATATATATATATATATATATATATATATATATATATATATATATATATAATAAAAAAGAGAAATAGGAAAGAAAGAAGTGTGATTTCACCACAAGCTCTAATGCAGGTTTGAACATAAGAGAAATAGGAAGGGGCCACAGTCTTGTCTGGCTTAATTGTTTTTGGGTCTTGCCATTTTTCTTCATACATTTTATATAGGTTGGACTGAATGATACTGTTACTGTGAAGGTCAATCTACAGTATCACGTACATCATTTGGTTTGACATTTTTAAGTTTGTCTCAAGTGTCACTGTTAATCTCAGAGAGGTCGGTTCAGGTTTTTATCCAGTAGAGGGCACCACACAACAGAAACAAAGGCCCAAACAAACAACTCAGAAAGAGACTTACTATATTAGAGCAGTCATTACCATAAATAACTTTTTTCAGTTTTTAGTATAAACATCACTATATTTTGTTATTAATGCTTAATTGATTTGCTGATGACTTCTATTCTCTGAAAACAAGGGTTCATATCTTAAATAATTTTGCTTCTCAGTTTCTCAGAATTTATCCTGTTTTAGGGATGTTTAGACACTTTTACTGAAAAACATGGCAAAACATGATATATGTTGACGTAGAAGTGCTAGAGCACATTTGGGACTTGTGCTGAAGAATATTTACTTAGAAGTGAATGTGAGTAGAACATGTTTCCTGGATAAACATTGTTGTCTTTACCTATGCAGTCCTGAGCCGGAAAGAGACTTTAATAATAATAACCAACTCTTTATTACCTTTGTTACCACATTCAGCGTTATGGAAAAGAACCATCATGACAGAAATTCACACATTTATAAACTGTAAGAAATTAAAAGCTGCAATTTGAGCCCAGAAATGCATCAAGTAACTGTAAGAGTAGGAAGTAATGATAATAATGATAATAATATTAATAATAATAACTATGCACCCGTTTGTAAGGAAATTAATTTCTCTATCCAATGCTGTCACGTCACGTAACAAAGGAACGAACGATTCGAAAGACTCAATAGATGAAACTAATCCATTCTCCTGCGGGCTCATACTGCATTAACGAAATGAACAAAATGACTCGAAAAAAAGATCCGTTCATTTTGCTGAATGAGACTCAAAGGTTTGAGTCTGTAAAAATGGTCCCCTTCATCTCTGCACTCCTTCGTCTCCTCCACAGCAGGACGTATTGTGACATATACAGCCTTGTCATGAATTTGCCTTCAAGAAAATAGGTTTGGTTGCATGTTGCTTGTTTTGTTGTTGTATAAATATTTTATATACACACTTTTTTGCTTTTATCTGTTCTTTTTCATTGTTGTTGTATTAATATTTGATTTCAGTTTAAAATTTATTCATCCAAGAAATATCATGCATGAAAATGCAGAGCCTTTTGTATTGTATGTTTTGTTTATATATATATATATATATATATATATATATATATATATATATATATATATATATATAATATTATTGTATTGTGTTTTTGTATTAAGTAGACTGATGTCGCTTTTGATGTCTATTCTTCTCATACTGCTTCTTAAATGCATAGATCCTGTTTGCTTTTTCAGTTATCAGAAGTATGACCTGACGTCTTTATCTGATGTTTTTTCATTTACTATTAAGGAGTGGCGCTTGATGTGGCAACACTCAGCACCAGGATGAACGACCATGTCACATGCCATTTTAGAGGTACCATCTACCACATGCCATCTAGGTAGACATAGAGCATATAAGGAAGATACAGAAACACACACACACACACACACACACAAAAACACAAATACACAAACACACAAAATACACACACTCATTCTATCTGTTTTCTGTTCTTCAAACAAATCCTTTGTTCACACTTCTTTGCTGTAGCAACAATGAAAGCACCAAACTCATACTCTGACTCCATGTTTAATGCAAAAGCAAAGCTGTCATTTACCAACTGCTTCGTCATGATTATCGATCCCACACTAAGGGAAAGTTTCAGTTCTGTAGTATGGATGCTGTGTCACTGGTGAATTACTGTGTGGAATTATATCAAATACAATTTTGCTGCCATTGTGTCTCCAGCTCACATCAATGTCTTGAAGTTTATGATCATGTTGAGCTGAAGAACACAGTAGGACAACAGAACCACCAATAAAACCCTCTACTGTAACCTGCAGACACACTGAAATCACACAAAATGTAAACTTTAAATGTAAACACACAGTCTGGTATTAATACCTGTGGCATGAATTTAACTCTTATATATAGTTTTTGTACTCACCTTTGTTTATCAGCACAGCAAATACACAGATGAAGCAGCAGCTGCAGAAACAGAAAAAGTCTATTTAACTTACTTTAGCTCAACTTAGCAAGAAGTAACTTGTTTTTGAAGAGCACAGTCTTCACCTATTTTACCCTACTGGTAAAACCTTGATTCCCTTTCAGTCGGTCACTCTCGACGCCACAATCGGTGACCGACGAAAATGGGATATCGCTTCGATAGACCAATCTACTTCGAGTGTAAACTAAACGAGCCAATGCACATTGGCATGCAATTATTGCATCCAGCTGCCGCTGATCACAGCGTGAGTATAATAAGGCAGCAGGTGCAATGCATACCAGCTTTTTGCTTCGGAGCCGAGCGTTAGTATCGTTCTGCTCAACTGTGTCTGCTGTGAACTATGAGTTCAGCATGCTCTCGGAAGCTTTCTGTGTTGGCGAGATGGCGCTTCAGCGGCGGTCGTTCCAGTGTCAAGTGGGTTGCGCACTTCAGGCTGCACTACCCCCTGTTGTGTTGCAAGCGGCCAATTCCCCTGTGCGCCTCAGCACTAAAAGAGCATTTCCTAAAGAGCAAATTTCTCTAAAAGAGCTTCATGGGTGCGTCTTTGTAAAGACGACGGACCGTCCTTATAAGGATGCCGTTTCACCCGTGTGTTTCTGCATTATTCTTCCATCAGTACTAATAATATAATAAATAATTTTAATAATATTATTATTCTTATAATATTATGTTGGAGCTACATTAGTTTGCTTTCAGTAGTTCTAATATGTTAATTAATTTGTTTAATATTATGATTTTGCTTATATTAGTAATCTATATTTGGTAATATTCTTTTGTTTGTTTGTTAGTTAATTTTTTTTATTTATGTTTAGTCTTTATTTTTGGTTAGTTTAGTAACTACAATATTTGATTTAGACACCTGAGGGCAGTAGTGGGCACAGGTAAAGGTAAATATAGGTAGGAAGTAGAAGGTGGCCTGTAGCACCTGGGTGATGGGCATATGGTTTTTACCAGCGCGAGAGATGCTGTATTGTTTGCTCAGTTGGAACAAATAAACCAGCCACAACCCTGAATCCAGTTTGAATATGATTTCGTTTCTTGCCTGCGTACATCACCTGCCCAGGGTGCTAGAAGTTGTCGTTTGTAAGTTTGATTTAAGTTTAATTTCTTTTTGTTTGTTGACAAACAGCTACTACATCAAGTAAAAAACCCACCCCATTGATTACAGAAAGAAGAAGAACTTTCCTTGGAATTCGCTTCGGATATTATTGGGATACCCGATGGAAAATCATCATGGATTGTTTTTTTTCACCATTCATGGATTATCTGCTGGCATGAGACAGAGACCGATCCAAGCTAAGAAATCTCCAGTTTGGTATGTACTGCTAGAAATGCTGTATGGGGAAAACGGGTTCATGAAAAGTTACATGACCTTAAAACTTGGACTGCTTTAAGTTTAATTGGCTGTGCGTTTGTTGAATTATCAGCGCATCAGGTGGCATACATTTATAAAAGGTAAAGCCAGTGAAAGTGCGCTTGTGTGGATGAAGAGGATTGTTTTGTATAAAACAAAGTTGTTTCAATAAACGTTGCCATCTTTTGCTAGCCTTGTTGCCCGATTGTGAACATTCACTGATATTATCAATAATTAGGCTATAAGTTTGCAACAAAATGACAGATCTGGAGAGGCCAGAATCAAAGCGGTCAATTAAATTGACTTCTAAAGGAAAAGGCAGAAAAACGCACTGCAAAAACTAACCAGGCTAAAAAGCTTATGGATAAAATCCGTGTGTCCTAATAGAATTAAATGAAAATGCAGACGTAGTGAACACTCAGCTCGCTTTGCTCATTAAGTGTTATGAAGAAGCACTCGATATACATGAAACATTTTATGGAATTGCCTCTACCAGAAGATTGAAATACTCATCACTAAAACTAAAAACTTTGAGGAGAAGATGAAATCATGTCATGCATTTATTGAAGATGTGAAGGAGTGGCTGTCTAAGGCTGGTTATCCATACTCACAGCCAAAAGAACATATTGACGCAGGATGCGTTAATGATGGAATACAACCTGAAGATAGTATTTCTAACGTCTTAAGTGTAAGAGCAAGTTCTGTAAAATCGCGCACCACTGGTATATCAAAGATTTCTGCAACATCCGCGGCGCGCATTAATGCGGAGGCCGAGAGAGCAGCTCTTCTTAAACGCTCCGAAGCTTTAAAAAGGAAACATCATATAGAAGCGCAGGAGGAAAGGCTTCGTAGAGAAAAGGAGCAATTGGAGCTTGAAACAGACTTGGCAGCTACAACTGCAAGGCTTCAGGTTTTAGAAGTGAACTCATCACAGCGTGGTTCAAGACGATCTGATGGAATGAACTCTTATTTGGAGAGGAGCAAAGCTCAAAGATCCATCGGTTTAGATCCTCTTGCCAAAGTCTTTGTCCCACCTGAAAATGATGTTCATGCTGCACCTGATCCGGCATCAGTTTTTAGGCCAAAACAAGGATTTGCTGAGTGAATGTATGGAAGGCCATTTGGGCCAGAAGCTCCATATCAAGAAGTACAGACTGCAAATGGACGTCAAATGGGACATATATTAAATTCTCAAACTCAAAGCGTTAACAACCAAAATGACATGGTGGGCATTATGCAAAAACAAAACGAAATCACGGCACAGTTGGTTCAGCAAATTTATCCTCTGTTCTTCCTCCAAGAAATCTGCAATTTTTTTTGATGGAGACCCTCTTCAATATAAATCCTTTATTAGAGCCTTTGAAAATGTAGTGGAGAAGAAAACGAATAATCCTAGCGACTGTTTGCAGTTCCTTGAACAGTACACTAGGGGGCAGCCAAAGGATCTTGTGCATAGTTGTCAACATATACCTCCAGATCAAGGCTATCAAAGAGCCAAGAATCTTCTTGCTCAGCATTTGGAGATGAATATAAAATTACATCTGCTTACATGGAAAAAAATATTTAACTGGACACCCGTTAAAGGTGAAGATGTAAAAGGATTACAAGCATTCTCTCTGTTTCTCCGAGGATGTTCAAACCTAACAGAACAAGTAATGTATATGAGGGAACTGGACTTACCATCTAACATGCGGCGCATCATTTTAAATATGATATTCAATCTATGTTTCACCAGGTTCATGTTTTTCAAATAAGCACATTAACTTTCTCCGCTTCCTCTGGTGGCCAGGTGGTGACACTGCACAGGTTTCGCAGGAATACCGTATGAAGGTACATCTATTTGGAGCTGCATCATCGCCAAGCTGTGCCAATTATGCCTTGAGGAGAACTGCAGATGACAACGCAGAACACTTCCCTCCAGAGGTTGTGAGTACAGTGAAAAAACAATTTTTATGTCGATGATTGCCTCCGTTCAGTGGCCTCAGAAGAGGAAGCTAGGAAAATGATCCAGGATTTAACTGCACTTTGTCAGAAAGGAGGATTCACTCTGTCAAAGTGGGTCAGCAATAGTCGTGCAGTGTTGCGCTCTGTCAGTGAAGGCCACAGAGCAAAAGACATGATGGAGCTGGATTTGGATACAGATCAACTTCCTGTTGAACGTACATTAGGACTACAGTGGTATGTTGAGACTGACCAATTTGGATTTAAGGCCTCAGCAAAAGAGCAACCACAGACAAGAAGAGGAATTCTTTCGGTGGTCAGCTCCCTTTATGACCCATTGGGCTTCCTTGCTCCATTCAGCATGATGGCTAAGTTGTTACTGCAGGAACTCTGTAAAAGAAACTTTGGGATGGGACGACGATATTCCCCATGTTTCTCGCCAAGCAATGGGCTGGTTGGTTGGAAGATCTCCACAAGGTGGCAAAGTTCAAGATTGATCGTTGCATTAAGCCTAATGACTTTGGCAATCCTGTCACTGTACAGCTTCACCACTTCTCTGATGCCAGTGAGGTTGGGTATGGAGCTGTCTCTTACTTAAGAATGGAAAGGGATAATAAAGTGCATGTTTGCATTTATGATGGGGAAGGCCAGAGTTGCTCCGCTGAAGCAGACAACAATTCCTCGCCTGGAGCTAACAGCTGCAGTCCTCGCTGTTAGAGTAGACCGCATGCTACAGAAGGAGTTGCAACTTAGGCTGGAGAAGTCAGTTTTCTGGACTGACAGCACAACAGTCCTTAAATATATATCAAATGAAAGCCGGCGATTCTATACCTTTGTGGCTAACAGAATTGCAGTCATCAGAGAGGCAACTGATGTTGATCAGTGGAGATATGTGGGGACAAAGGAAAACCCAGCAGATGAAGCGTCAAGAGGAATGAGGGCAGAAGATCTCCTTAATAAAAGGAGATGGTTGATGGGACCTGATTTCCTTTATAAGTCCAAGGATGGGTAGCCTAAATTAGAGGTAGATCTTCGGGTGATTCCTGACCCTGAGATCAAAAGGGATTTGACAGTGAATGCTGTTGTTAAAGATACAGACAATGCTATGAGCCACCTGATTCATTACTTTTCATCTTGGAAGAGATTGCAGGTGGCTGTAGCTAGCTTGGCTTCTTAAGATCAAGGATACTCTTGTGTTATTGGAACATAGGAGAAAGGAGCTTTATGCCTCTGCTGACCTCAGTATGGACATTACAGACTGTCATCAACAGGTGGAAAGCCAAATGCAGAGCTTTAAGGCTACGCTCAAAAGACAGAGTCTGACACCTCAAGATGTGACCAGGGCAGAGCTGTCAATCATCCGGTATGTACAACATCAACGGTTTAAGGATGAAATTACCTCCCTGCAGAGTGGTATAAAATCCATATCCAAGGACAGTCCACTGTACAGATTGGACCCAGTGATGGATGGTGAGATTCTCAGAGTGGGTGGTCGGTTAAGCAAAGCCTCACTGCCAGTGGAATCCAAGCGTCCTGTTATTCTGGCAAAAGAGTTGCATGTATCAACACTAATTCTGCGCCATATTCATCGGCAGATAGGTCATGCTGGAAGAAAATTATATGTTGTCCAGTTTAATGCGGAAGTATTTGATTATAAATGCAAACTCTGCTGCCAGAAAAGGTCATATCAGATTGTGTTGTTTGCAGACGCAACAGAGGAAGACTCCTTGAACAAAAAATGGCGGACTTACCTGCTGAAAGAGTGTTGCCTGATGAAGCCCCTTTCACTCATGTTGGCATCGATTATTTTGGGCCCATTGAAGTTAAAAGAGGTAGAGGTCTTCTCAAAAGATACAGAGTGCTCTTCACCTGCATGACCAGTCGTGCTGTACACTTGGAAGTAGCATACAACTTGGATACAGACTCCTGTATAAATTCAGTGAGAAGGTTCATCTGCAGACGAGGCCCAGTTTCAACTCTCAGGTCTGATAATGGAACTAACTTTGTTGGAGCCAGCCGTGAGCTCAAGGAGAGTCTGACTGCTCTGAATCATGGTAAAATTCAAAGAGCCTTTCTTCAGGATGGTATAGAATGGAGATTTAAAACTCCATCAGCTTCCATCAGGGTGGTGTTTGGGAGCGCTTGATTCGCTCAGTGAAGAGTGTTCTTACCTCAGTCCTTAAACAGCGGACCCTGGACGATGAAGCACTCCATACTATTTTTTGCGAAGTTGAAGCAATATATGAATGATAGGCCTATTACAAGGGCCTCAGATGATTTCAAATGACCTGGAAGCTTTGACACCGAATCACATTCTGTTGTTGAAAGGTAAACCAATTATGCCACCAGGATTGTTTGACAGAAATGATTTGTATGTCAGAAAAAGATGGAAGCAGATACAGTATATGGCGGAAACTCTTCTGGAAGAGATGGATTTCTGAGTACCTGCCATTGATGCAAACAGAGACAAAAATGGACCGCACTAAGAAGAAACCTTACACCTGGAGATGTTGTTCTTTGTGGCAGATGCTACAGCTTCAAGAGGATCTTGGATGATGGGGAAAGTTTCGGATGTCAGATCAGATGTGAATGGGGTTGTGCGCTCTGTCGCCTCCAAACGAAGACCAGCATCTTAGAGAGTTGTGCCTGTTGTTGGAGGCGGGCAGTGTGATCACATGAACTGACTCTCTCTCTTTCTCTCTGTCTGACTCTATTATTCTCTTTCTTTCTCTTTTGCTTGCAGGTGCGGCAAGACATCTGTGCCTGATATAGTATTAGTTTGCTTTCAGTAGTTCTAATTTGTTAATTAATTTGTTTAATATTATGATTTGATTATATTAAGTGTTGGAGCTACATTAGTTTGCTTTCAGTAGTTCTAATTTGTTAATTAATTTGTTTAATATTATGATTTTGATTATATTAGTAAATCTATATTTGGTAATATTCTTTTGTTTGTTTGTTTAGTTAATTGTTTTTATTTATATGTTTAGTCTTTATTTTTGGTTAGTTTAAAAACTACAATATTTGATTTAGACACCTGAGGGCAGTAGTGGGCACAGGTAAAGGTAAATATAGGTAGGAAGTAGGAGATGGCCTGTAGCACCTGGGTGATGGGCATATGGTTTTACCAGCGCGAGAGATGCTGTATTGTTTGCTCAGTTGGAACAAATAAACCAGCCACAACCCTGAATCCAGTTTGAATATGATTTCATTTTTTGCCTGCGTACATCACCTGCCCAGGGTGCTAGAAGTTGTCGTTTGAAAGTTTGATTTAAGTTTAATTTCTTTTTGTTTGTTGAATATATATATATATACACGCTGAGGTAGCTTTCGTGGATGAGTCATCTTCTCTCGGCGGGAAGATGACCATCTCGGAGCTGCGAACCAGGCTCCGCTTCCTTCAAATAGGGGGGCGGAGTCCTGCTGCCACTGCTGCGATCTGGGGCTCGTTCTGGCGGCCCGACAGACGAAAACCATTTCCAGCAGTAGCACGGGCGGTTTGAGGATTATAGTGGTGGCAAACCCCGCAGGGAACCAACCCTCTGGGGACCATCACTCCTCTTGCATCTCCGATCCAGAGGAGTAACCCACGGAACGCTCTGGGCCCTCTTCAAAGAGCGTACCAGTGGGCCTCCCCCTGACCAGATGTCGATCTCAGCATCAGAGGGAGAGCTGTCAGATGAAGATTCAGCTGTGCTGCTGCCCTCTGGGACGGTGGCAGAGCCTGAATTGGATCCGGAGATGACAGCTATGCTTTCCCGGGCCGCCGAGAGGGTAGGGCTCGAGTGGAAATCTCCACCGCGTCCCGAGCCCTCGAGGCAGGATGATTGGTTTTCTCAAGGTGGCGCGCGCTGGTTTTCAGCGCCCCACCCTGGTGCCTTTCTTCCCGGAAGTGCATGACGAGCTCACCAGGTCGTGGATGGCACCTTTTACTGCCAGAAACTGGCTGGTGGGCTCCTCCTCCCTCACCACCCTCGATGGCAGTGCAGCGAAGGGGTATTCGGTGATTTCCCCCAGTGGAGCGGACGGTAGCGATGCAAGTGTGTCCTAAGTCTGCCTCCTGCTGGCGTGGAGACCCGGACCCGCTGCTCCTTCCCGGGCCTATAGGCATTCGTCTGGTCTAACCGGCGGTGCCTATATGGCTTGCGGGGGTAGCTGCTTCTGCCTTACATGCTGTGGCGTTACTGCAGGTGCACCAGGCCAAGGCACTGGAAGGACCTGCATGAGGGTGGTCACGATCCAGAACTTCTGAAAGAACTCAGAAACCGCCACTGGCCTTGCGCTCCGAGCGACGAAGGTCACCGTGCATTCTCAGGGTCGTGTGGTCCAGGAGCACCATCTCTGGCTGAGTCTGGTTGAAATGAGGTACACCGACAAAGATCAGTTCCTTAATGCCTGTGTCCCAGACCGGCCTCTTCGGTGACGTGGTCGAGAACCTGGCCAAGCAGTTCTCGGCTGCACGGGAGCAGACTGAGGCGGTCCAACCTTCTGCCTGGCGGGCAGCTGCTGCTCCACCCGTCCGCCGGTTGCAACGCCCCAGCCTGCTCGTCGCCGAGGGCGGTGCGTCCACCCGCTCCCGCACCGCATCCGCAGCAGCCTCCAGCAAGTGGCGCCGTAGAGCTGGGCGTAGGCACAGGCCCCACCCGTCCTGGCCCCCGTCAAACCTGGCGGTGAGCGGAAAGAGCAAGAGGCCCCGGGACAGGTGGCCCAGAGAGAGGTAGCCACTTTCTGGGGGATGGTGAACGCACCTCTCCCTCCCCCCTGGAGGAGGGCCAGGGGAGGGAATCTGGAAATCTCGACGAGAGAGCGGTTTTCTCTCTGTCTCTGGGTCCCAGGAGGGCACGTAGAGTTGCGGACGGCCAAACACCGGGACCTCACTCATCCTCCTCCTTCGCCAGATGGCAGCAGCAGGCAGTTCGAGAGCGTCAACAAAGGCCCTACTCACGCACCCTCTGCCAACCCGTGGAACCAGGTGAGCTCTGCACCCCACACTCGCACCACACTCAGGCCTGCTCACAAGCCGCCCGAGTTGGGTCCCTGTGTTCCACCTCGCTGCGGCCTACACCTAATAGCTGTGGTTCCGCTGGTCCCGCTTGTACGGCTTCTAAGCGCCTGGTCAGCGCTACCCAGCCCGTCTCGCTGGCTCCTGTGGACCATACGCGATACTATGCGATTCAGTTCACCTGGCGTCCCCCCAAGTTCAGCGGTATCAGCTTCACTACAGTGAAAGCGTCCGATGCCCCTGTTCTGCGGGTGGAGATCGCAGTCCTACTGGCGAAGGACGCGATAGACCCAGTCCCTCCAGCTGATATGAGGATGGGGTTTTACAGCCCTTACTTCATTGTACCAAAGAAAGGCGGGTGGGTTATGACCGATCTTGGATCTGCGAGTTTTGAACCGGGCCCTTCATCGGCTACCGTTCAAGATGTTGATGCAAGAAACGCATCTTCGGGTGCGTCCGTCCCCCGAGATTGGTTTGCAGCGATCGACCTGAAGGACGTGTACTTTCATGTGTCCATACTTCCGCGCCACAGACCTTTTCTGTGGTTTGCGTTCAAAGGACGGGCATATCAGTACAAGGTCCTGCCCTTCTGGCTGTCTCTGCCTCCCCCATGTCTTCACGAAAGTCATGGAGGTGGCTCTTGTTCCCCTCAGAGAGCAGGGTGTACCCATTCTCAACTATCTAGACGATTGGCTGATACTAGCACAATCTCGGGATCAGTTGTGCGAGCACAGGGACCTGGTGCTCCGGCACCTCAGCCTGTTGGGCCTTCGGGTCAACTGGGAAAAGAGCAAAGTCTCGCAAACTCAGAGGATCTCTTTTCTCAGTATGGAGTTGGATTTCGGTCGAACAGACAGCACGCCCTCACAGAGGAAACGTGCGCGGTCGGTGCTAAACTGCCTGCTTGAATACATTCATGGGCAGGACAGCGGTCCCACCGAAACCTTTTCAGAGGCTCCTGGGGCTTATGGCGGCTGTGTAGCGGCACTTACACCGCTCGGCCTGTTTACATATGAGATTTACCGCTCCAGCACTGGCTTTATGGCCGAGTCCCGAGGTGGGCTTGGAAGCGCAGCACTCACCGGGTCCAAGTTACACCGGCCTGTCGCCAAACCCTCACCCCGTGGTCAGATCTTGCGTTTCTCAGGGGCGGGGGTGCCCCTAGAGCAGATCTCAAGGCATGCTGTGGTTTACACGGATGCCTCCACCACCGGCTGGGGGGCCACGTACAACGGGCATGCAGTCTCAGAGGTTTGGATGGGCCCGCAACTGCAGTGGCACATCAATTGCCTAGAGTTGTTAGCAGTGCACCTTGCCTTGAACCGTCTCAAAGGTCACTTACGAGGCAAGCATGTGCTGGTCCGAACGGACAACACGGCGGCGACCATTGCGTACATCAACCGACAAGATGGTCTGCGCTCCCGTCGCATGTCACAAACTCGCCCGCCCGCCCCTCCTCTCTTTGGAGTCGGAAGGTTCTGAGGTCACTTCGTGCCGTCCACATTCCGGGCCTGCACAACCCGTACAGCCGACGAGCTGTCTCGAGCAATGCAATGCCCCGGGAGAATGGCGACTCCATCCCCTGACGGTCCAGCTGATTTGGAGATTCTTCGGAGCCGCTCAGTTAGACCTTTTTGCTTCTCCAGAGACCGCTCACTGCCAGTTGTTCTACTCCCTGACTGAGGGAACTCTCGGCACGGACGCACTGGCACACAGCTGGCTGGCCGCGGGGGCCTACGCAAGTATGCGTTTCCCCCAGTGAGCCTTCTTGCACAGACACTGTGCAAAGTCCGGGAGGACGAGGAGCAAGTCTTGCTAGTGGCGCCGTATTGGCCCACGCGGACCTGGTTCCCCGAACTAGTGCTCCTCGTGACAGCCTCTCCTTGGGCGATTCCTCTGAGGAAGGATCTACTGACTCAGAGACAGGGCACCTGCGTCCAGACCTTTGGAAACAGTCTGGTAACCTGGACGGTACGCGGAGATTCTAGGTGACCTGCCCCAGGAGGTAGTGAACACCATCACTTCGGCAAGAGCACCGTCTACGAGACACGCTTACGCCTTGAAGAGGAACCTGTTTGTCGAGTGGTGTTCTTCTTGCCGAGAAGGCCCCCCGAAGATGCCCGATTGCGGTTGTGCTTTCCTTTCTGCAGCAAGGGCTGGAGCGAAGGCTGTCTCCCTCCACCCTCAAAGTCCAGGTTGCCGCTATATTGCTGCGTACCATGACCCCGTGAATGGGAAGTCTTTAGGTAAGCATGACCTCGTCATCAGGTTCCTTAGAGGTGACAGGAGGTTAAATTCTTCCCGGCCCCCCCCCCATACCCTCTTGGGACCTGACTCTGGTGCTGAAATCACTACAGCAGGGCCCATTCGAACCTTTGCATTCAGTCGAGCCAAAGTTTCTTTCATTAAAAACTCTGCTGCTGCTTGCACTGGCCTCCATCAAGAGGGTAGGGAACCTGCACACATTTTCGGTCGACAATTCGTGTCTAGAGTTTGGGGCGGCTGACTCCCAGGTAATCCTGAGGCCCCGCCCGGCTACGTGCCCAAGGTTCCCACTACACCCTTCAAAGACCAAGTGGTGAACCTGCAAAGCGCTGCCCCTGGAGGAGGCAGACCCAGCCCTAGCTGTCCCGTCCAGGCATTGAGATTATATGTAGACCGGACACAAAGCTTCAGGACCTCAGATCAGCTCTTTGTCTGTTACGGAGGCCGGCAGAAGGGGAATTGCCATCTCTAAGCAGAGGATGGCCCCACTGGATTGTGGATGCCATTGCCCTGGCTTATCAGGCACAGGGTGTGCCCTGCCCGTTCAGGTTGCGAGCTCACTCAACTAGAAGTGTTGCATCCTCCTGGGCGCTGGCTCGTGGTGCCTCGCTGACAGATATTTGTAGAGCTGTGGGCTGGGCGACCCCTAAAAACGTTTGCTGGTTCTATAGCCTTTCTTGTAGAGCCGATATCCTCCTGTGTTCTCACCTCAAACGGGTAGTGGCACCGAGAGGCCCCTGGTTAGTGTCAGCTTGCTAAAACTGCTCCAGAGTGTGCATACTGTAGACCCTGTTGAGATCCTCTATCACCCTCAGCAGCTGGACGCGGCGGAACATCCGGCGCCAAACCTTCACGATGAATCCGTGAGAACAGTGGAAGGCTAGGTTCCATATTGAGACCTAAGCGGTACTCGTATGTGTATAGTCCACGGTAAGCAGCCTTAGAGCCCGTGTGTTCCCCCCAGGCAGACTTCTGCCTTTCCAAGAAGGTTTGAATCACCTCAAATTTCTCCATATTACACCTAAACGGAATGCTATATGTGTATTTGCTCCCCTGAGACCTCCTTCAGGAAGGATGGGGCCTCCGCAGCGTCCCTGTTTCCAAGTGGAACGGGTACGTTTTTACCAGTGTTATCCAGTCTCACCCAGTGAGGTAGTGCTTTGACAATGGTGAGTGGAACTTCTTGTTCCGAGCCCCGACCTTAAACTGATGATCCATCACAATCCTAGGTTTCTGGCTGTCCTGGAAGGAGTTATGGTTGAGGAACCCAGCTGTATAGAGTAGTTGTGATGTAATGAGGGGTTAGCTGGAACCACCAGCAATTCTGTCTTAGTAAGGTTGAGCTGAAGGTTGATGGTCATTCATTCAGCTAGAAATGTCACTCAGACAGGCTGCAATGCGAACAGCTACCGTCGGATCATCTGGTTGGAATGAGAAGTAGAGTTGAGTGTCATCAACATAGCAGTAATAGGAAAAGCCATGCTAGTTACAGAGGGTTTATTTTAGTATATTCCTAACCGGTCTGTAGTTTTCTAGAAGTGCTGGATTTAGAGATGACCGGTCTGTAGTTTTCTAGAAGTGCTGGATTTAGAGATGTTTTCTTAAGCAGTGGGCTTACCCGAGCCTGCTTAACCTTTTCAGTGGTGAGTTTAAAATATTCTAGCGGTCCCCCCAGAGTGAGTTTTTTTTTAAGGCGACCGTTATTTTAGAATGTTTTCCCCTAAATGAACCGCAGCCACGAAAACAATGTATGACAGATAGATCGGTTTTATTTCGTTTTTCCTTTTTTATTTAACAATCTGATATTCTGATTCATAAATTTTTAAATAAAATATTCACAAACTTGCTTACCATGTCATGAACAATCTGATATTCCGATTCACAAATATGTGTAAATGAGTGTGTTTTCTTATTTTAAAAACCTTTCTAAATGATCTTGATCGTGATCTGTAATGTGAGATGGGCGCCGCCATGTTTGTTCGCGCTGCAGTTCAGAGAGTCCTGTCAATCAGATTTACAGCACGTGAATTCATCAATCTCTCCTGAAATACAAATAATAAGTGGTGGGTGAACTGTGTGAAGAATAGAGTGAACTTTATAGTTACTTACACTGTGTATCTGATATGAATAAAATGCATCGGCAAATTAAATTTGAATGGATTGTTATTATTGCTTCTATAGACGTGTGTATTTTTCAAACTCTAAATGTATTGTTTTACTAGTACTTATGTGTATTTAAATGTCTGAAACCTAAAATATGCATTATGTGGTTAAGAACACTTTAAGGTTGTGATAATATAACAAGAGCAATGCAGGGTCTCTCTGGCTCAGTGCCAGCTAAAGTGTGAAAACACAGTTGAATTTGACAGTTATGTGTGACGTCACCGTGAACATTCTAAAATCCCATATGTGGGACCATACTCCCTGGGTGACGGAAATAAAAATCCCATATGTGGGACCGTACTGCTCAAAGGGTTAAAGGCTGAGGGAAACTGTACCAGAGTGAAGAGAGGTGTTGATAATGTGAGTAAGTGAAGGTATTACTAAATAATAAAACGACTAAACAAGATAAGTTTGAAAACAACCAACTCTACAAGTAGTAGGATGACTGGACAGGATAAGTTTGGAAACATCCATCTCTGAGAGTGGAGAGAAGGAGGAGAGAGAGTGTGCATTAGTCGTTATGAAGTTATTATCCGTCTGCGGTGTGGAGAATTGGTCACTGATGGTTCTTGCCTTATTTGTGGAAAGAAAACTGCACAAAGTCGTTGGCTGTAAGAGTCGATGGAGGAGGAGGTGGAGGCAGACTAAGAAGAGTAGAGAAAGTTTTGAAAAGTGCGAGAGTCAGAACAGTTGTTAATTTGTGTTGTGGTAGAATGATGTTCTAGCAGTGAAGACATTTGCAGAGAAGGAAGAGAGGAAAGACTGATACACACTGAGGCGGTGGAGTTCTTGATTTATGCCATTTCCTGTCTGCAGCCCTGAGTTTAGAGCGATTGTTCACAGAGACCATCGGACAGCCAGGGGCAGATGGGGTGGTGCGTGCTGGTCTGGACGACAGGTGGGCAAAAGTTGTCCAAGCAAGAGGTCAGAGTGGAGCAAAGAGTGTCAGTAGCCCTGTTCGTGTCCAGAGCTGAAAACTGAGCGAGTGAAGGAAGTGAGGATGAAACCACAGAGGATAGGCGAGAGGGAGAGAGTGAGCGTAGGTTCCGTCAAAAAGGTGACCTGCGTTGGAGCGTTGTGCCACTTCAGGAGTAAGTGCGAGGTTAGCAGTTATGAGGAATGGAGGTCTGAGGTGTGCAGTGGAGCAACTAAAGTGCCCATGGAGCAACAGCATGTGTAGATGAGGTCCAGTTGGTTGCCTGATTTGTGAGTGGCTGTAAGTAGCCTGCTCGCTTGAGATCAAATTGAGGCGCGTAGCCAAAGTGTTGAAGTCAGCAGCCTGGGGTTTATCTAGGTGGATGTTGAAGTCACCAAGCAGTACCAGAGGAATTACCATCCTCAGGAAAGTTTGATAGTAACACATCCAGCTCTTCCAAGAAGTTTCCCAGTTTGACCTGGGGGACGACAAACGACCACAAAGTGGATTTTTACAGGGTGGATTATAGTAATGACATGTGATTCAAATTAACTGTTACCTGTAAGAGATGGTTGGAAGATCAAATTTCCATTCATTTTCGAGTAGATAAGGAACCATACTGTACCTCCACCCCTCCCGGTCGTACGAGGGGTGTGGGAACAAGTGAAATTAGTGGAGAAGGCGCGCGGGTTTAGTGGCAGTTAGTCGCCTTCAGGTTTGATCCAAGTCTCAGTTAGGGCCATGAGGTTGAGACCGGAATAAGTAGCAATAGAAGAAATGAAGTCTGCTTTGTTAACAGCAGGACTGGCAGACAGCAGTCTACCCCTCGTTATCTGCCCTATTTAGTTCTAGCCTATTCTGTTCTCCCTGTCTACTGTTAAATGTCATCCTCGCTTTTTGCCAGTGTTTGTTTGTCGCCTTGTTTCCTGAAAAGAACTCCTTCGAAGTATTTCTCCCAGCATCTCCTCCTCCCTTTCCAGCCTGAGCTGACCCTGACACATTGAGGGGTTTTTTTGTTGTAATATCTGGGCTTCAATCCAGAAAGATCTTGCTCATAGTTCATCTCTCTCGTCTTCATCCTGACAGACTGAACAAGTGTTGTGAAGAGACTGAAATATTTCCCTGGTAACCTGATGGGTGGAGAGACTTTTAACTCATTAGCTGACAGACCTGATGAGGGAAGTAAGTGTTTAGTAAGTGGGCAGATCAGATTTAGTAAGTGAAAACCAAATCATAGCAGAGTCATTCCTGTTTACCCAGAGTCGAGAACGAACAAAACAATAATAGTACACACAGAGACAGGCAAACATATTGATCTCTGTACATATGGTTATTTAAACACATGAAGTTTTCTAAATTGTATGTTTTTGACACATTCCTGCTGTCACTGTGACTTTATTATCATCAAAAGTATGACATGCTGAGTTTCCAGTGCCAACCTCAGCCAATGACCCTACCAGAGGAACTGAAACACAGAAGAAAAACATACAATGTG
>NC_056593.1:13231061-13231170 GCF_018340385.1 Cyprinus carpio | reverse complement strand
TGAACGGCATGTCTAAGCCATAAAATATTGCGAATGTAGAGGGCGTGGACCACCCCGCAGCGTCGCAGATGTCCAGCATGGAAACACCTGCGAAAAAGGCCTTGGAGGT
>NC_056593.1:13230867-13230967 GCF_018340385.1 Cyprinus carpio | reverse complement strand
CAGGAGAACCCCTCTTGGGGGGACCATAGCATACAAGCAATTGGTCTGTTTTTCTCCACAGGGAAGCTCTGTGGACGTATGCGTCCAGTGCTCGAACTAG
>NC_056593.1:13229885-13229978 GCF_018340385.1 Cyprinus carpio | reverse complement strand
TGAGGTGAAGAGTTTCCACCTCAGGGCGTACAGTTTCCTCGTTGAGGGAGCTCTGGATTGGAGTAGGGTCTCAACAACCTCGGTTGAGAGACT
>NC_056593.1:13186644-13229205 GCF_018340385.1 Cyprinus carpio | reverse complement strand
CAGGTCTCTAATTTCAGATAGCGTAGGCTGAGGAATACACCTGAAACTGATCTGGATTCGCTTCTTCAGATGTCTCATCTTAGCTTTGCTCTCGACATTGACTATTGCTTACTCTTTGTGGAGCTAATCGTGACAAACACCAATAAATAGACTCGACAAGACAGAATGAATTGCACACACAGAGCGCTTGCTGAAGACCACGAAGCCTGATGCAGCTGGCGCGGCATGTGCTTTCTATGCTTCCTTAGTCGCCACGCCACCTCCTGCGGACGCCACGCTTCATTACATCGATTTCACACGACATTCAGAGTCGCCACGCTAACGCTGCTCCCCAAAGCGCTCGATGCAGCTCGAAGTTCCTGAAGAGGGAACTAATTTTCATTATCATTACCCAGTTCGCGTCACATGATCCTTCAGAGACTAGTTCTGAAATGCTGATGGTTAAGCTTAAGAAATATTCCTTATTGTTGCTTAATATTTCTTGTGTCCATGATATACTACCATCTGTGATGTTTGAGTTGTTTAATCCACACTGTGCAGCTTGTACATTTTTTTTTTCTCAAATTAAAAGTATGTACAAAACAATTTGTCAATTGTCAACATATTAGTACATATATGTAGCAGTGATTCATAATAATATTTCATATTACTAATATACTTTAAATACATCTACATTTTATTTATGATATAGCTCTATACACATCATCTACAATTTATAATGAACATTCACCAAGAAACAGCCAGAGCTTAAGACAGACCAGTCAGTTTATTGTTAGATTTAGAAACACATTTTAAATGAAGCCCGGTCTTCACAGCAGACGTTGAAAAACAGAAGGACCATTTACCAGATGAATGTGATGATGATGTTTAATACATGTCTGTTCATAATCATCATAAGAGCAGCTAAACTGTATCTTTTTCCTGGTCTATACAGTAAATCAACTTTCTAAATTAGTTTAAAAGAAAGCTTTTTTAACTTAAAGAGTAAATACACAGCTTCAGTCTATTATACTCCTGCAATACATTTCTTGACTTAAGTTACATTAAGCACACAATAAACCACATGATATTTAAGAGCATGTTATATAATCACAAAACTATGGGCTTTTGGGTGATTTCACATACATTTACCTTATTAGTGATACTAATCGGTTAGGGTCTTATAATTTATATACAACTTGTGTCCACTGTACATCAGCATTATAAAAGTGTTTTTCCAGCCGCTAGGTTTTTTCAAAGTGGCAAAAAACTAAGAATGAGACAGTTACAAAACGTTATATGATCCATTCTCACTAACAATATAAATGACACTTAAATGACTAAATAAATGGAAAACTAAGCAAAATGACAACAATTACACTTGTCTCATCGAGAAGAGCAGTCGATGAGCTGAAAACTATTTTAATTTTTTTTTTCTTCTAAAGAAGAATAACTCACTCGATCAGTGCAATGGAACAGAAGTCCATCTCATCAGGCCAGATATGATTGATGATACTAATCTGCCATTGTGTTTGATCCTGATCAGTAAACCCAGCACTGTATGACTGTGACGCCTAGTCAGTCCGAGCTGATTCTGTAATGAAAATGTCCACAGTCTTACTATATCACACAATGACTGCAATATCGATCAGATTATTATCTCAGAGCAAACAAATGAGATGCCTAGGTTAAGTGTTTTACTGAACAAACAAACAAACAAACAAACACACACACATCTGGGCCAAAGACAGTTGATAACAAATGAAAATGATCAGTAGTAGCAAATGAAAAAAAAAACAAAAAACTCACCATTGAAGCATCATATTCTGCGCTATGTTGCTGAGTTTTGAGGTGTTTCTGTGCTCATACAGTATAATAAACTCCTAATTCATCAGCAGTCACATTTATCAATCAACCAGATCGATGTTCAAACCGTCACTAATATTTGTTTTGAATACTTTTATTAGAAATTAAAAGGATGGTTGTGGTTGGGAATGATAGTCGGGAGGAATCACTGTCGGAGATCTGGATGTTTTCAGTACAATCCACCAATAAACCTCAATTGTCATCAAGAACACAGTTTATGATCACATTTGATCCCAGATCACAGTAGATCTGCAACTGCAGGCCTTGACAACAGATGAATACATATCTATAATAAATAAATAAATAAATAATCATGCCGCAGATCATAATTATGTATTACTCTACCACAAACCACAATAAAACTTACAAATCAATTCAGCATACATTGAATGTTTATAATCCAGCATGTAAATATATTAATATCATGCAATAACCTCCCGAGAGTTGAAGCTTGAATGATCCTTCATGTTGTCGTGATTAAACATCTCCCAGAATGAAATCTCTTTCTTTCTCCAATAACAGTTAAGATGTAGAATCTACTGCAGCTCTGAAGCAAAGATAGAAGATCTAAAAAAAACTAAGTAAAGCTGTTTACTCTGACCATTACTCAGCTACACTTCAACACTTAATGCCCACCATCTCACCTCCCCATCAGAAATTATTATGTGCATTGTTGTTTATAGTTAGCCCTTACATAAAAACCTTGATCTTGTTAACTATATGAATGTGGATGTGTTTTAAAATTGACTGCAGAGAAACATCCACCGATTCTCCTGGATTCTGAGCCAGCTACTGTCACACACAGAACTTCAGGACTGATTCTGTGGAGTCTCAGGAGGACTGCTGAACAAAACCATAGTTACAGAGTCTTCAAAGTCACTTAATTTCTGTTTGATTCTTGGATAAAACACACGGCTATTCACTTTGCATTTATTTCTGACTACACCACAAGATGACACTCAGCCCTCAAAGCTCCACCCTTTCCCTGACCAGCGCCATTTAGCTGGACTTTTATGTTTATTTATTATTATTTTTATTTTTTTTTTTTTTTTTGTTTTTAAAGTAAAATGATATTACACTGTTTCTTGCATCGTTTTCTAAGGATTCAAAGTGAAATGTCAACCGGAGTGGAGCTAAAAAAGCGTGATACATTTTCTCAAGCAAGCAGGATAAAACAAATGTTTTAATTACACTGGATCATCTACACAGATAATCCCACTAGGTGGGCGTAAAAAAGTTTAATGCTTCTATCACTTTTAGTAAAAATAAACGTGACCTACACTCCAAACCCTACTCTGACAGTGTTAAGCACAAGAAGCAAATGTGCATTTACAAACACATTCACCGAAGCAGCCATACCATTTTACCTTGTTTTTACACACTCTTTTGTTCTTTTGTCAGAGCTGTGTTTCAAGTGCTCCACAACAACATGGCCATTTGTGACTTTCTCTTCAATGATTCCAGTGATTCTACTGAAAATTTACAGTAATGCAAAAATACTGAATGATGTCACTCATGTGAGACACAAACTAAATGAGTCAAAAGTAAAAGTATTTATTTAAGAACCTGACCGATGTTGTTGATATTCGATATGTATTACAACACACACAATGAAATTTACGTTCAGCATGTTTGACCATTTGCTTCTCCTCTTAAGAAGCAAAGCTCTCTTCAGGTGAGGCATAACTGGAAGATCTCATTGATGTCATTCTCCTCTCACAGTGACCGAAAAAGACAAAAGATAAAAAAAAATACAAAGGAGTTGCTGTCATTTGCTTCTCGCTAAACGCACTGTCATCTGGTCACTCAGCAGCCTTCATCTGGTCTGACAAACTATTTGGGAAAGCAGAAGTCTCGGCTTCCATCAACTAACCAGTAGCACTGTGTCTGGCAAGCACTTCCAGTCTGTGGAGATAGCCACAGAGAGAGAGAGAGAGAGAGAGGAACTAGGAGGACTCCTTTCTGATTTCTTTGGGATCCCAGATAAGGGAAGACAATAAATTTCCACATTATAGTACTGGCATCTCAAACTATTGATATATTTTTTCTATATTGATTGATTGATTGATTGACCTTCTGAAAGAGCATTTAATGTGTTTTCTTGTCTTCAGCTGTATCTTTTGTGTCATTAGCTAAACACAATCTGTAGGCAGCTAATCATGATTGTACGGTTTGCTTTTCACTCCTTCTCTTAATGTCTCTGCAGCAATTTGAATGAGGATAAATATTGAAGCTCTGTAAGTTCTTGTCCTGCCTTTTTTACAGCAGACCACATAAACTGAATTCAAGCAAAGACTGTTTTGCAGACCAAGTTAAAGCAGGAATATATATAAACATCATTCAGAGAAATGATTCACTTCTGAGGATTCGAGGGAACCAGAATACAGCCGCTTCCAGGGTGAAGAGTCACGGGCTACAAGGAAGCTTTACTCCAGCACCCATGTAAGTTGTGTTTTTGGTGTGTGTTTGTTTATTTATTTGATTGATTGATTTATTGTTTGTGGCAATGGTGGTCTGATGTTAGTCTTTGTTTATTTAGTTTATTTTTTTTTTTGATCGATACATCTGGTCGTTATTTCTCATGTTACCATCTATGCCATTATTTCTTGTTGCTGACATTTACATATATTTAGTGTTCAATACATGGCTTATGAGTCATCGGCGTGTTTGATTCATCTGTGTGTACTCAGTAATAGCCAATAATAATAATGCTATTGTTGTTGTTTTTATTCATTATTACTGCATATTTTATGTGTGAAAAAGCTTCTTTTAATTTTTAAATCTAAAATACTGTTATTTTTCTCTGAATGATATGACTCAAAAGTTGTAAAAACATGTAAAAGTTCAAAGGCTATCCTGAGAAGATCTTAGATATCCGTCAACCTTAGGAAGACAAACTTATAACAGTGAGACGATCATTTCCGAATCTTTCACATGATTGCTGGTTGCTGAGTGGCGCGAGTGCATATGTATACGGACGTGTTACGATACTTCCTGTTGGTGTGGCAAAAGTATTTTATTTCACGCTTCCATATCAGCATATTTCTATGCTATATATGTGACTGTATTCTATATGAAAATTGCTTTTGGGGCATTCATGATCTTCAGGTATGTTTGATGAATTCAGAAATGAACGCGATGGTTTTGAAAGGACGCGTCGTAGGTTATCTGGTACTGAAGGCCTGGATTAATCCGTGGTTGGCCTGGTTTTTTTTGATCCCGCACTCTCGTTACTGTTGTTAGAAACAAGCCTATGTCAGATGTCACTTAGCCCTGCATTCAGTTCATAACTTTTGTATTTATGGTGTTTGTTTCTAAAGTTTTCATCGTTTCATTCCGTCTTTTATGCAGTGTAGCTGGCAGATATAGCCTTGCGCAAATATATGTCTCGAGAACACTTCTCTTTCTGTGCGAAAACTGCTTTATCTCATTTTTTATATAAAATAAAATGCTATAGTATTTAACTTTTCCTCTTCTCATTGGCGAATTATGGATCCTAGAAAGAAATGCGCCCGATGTCTGTTTGCTAAAGCAACAACACGCTACTTTCATGCATCTGATTATCAGATAAAACCTTGCGCTCTTATTTCAAGGTTGGTTTAATGCCTGTGGTTTTTTTAACAGTTTCCTTCAACACATCCGGTTAACATTGTTAAAACATATTTATCATTCAATGGAACTGTAAAGCGTATGCTTTAGACACTTACACATTTCTGCTCCGCCCATGCAATATGTGTATGTTTTTAAAGCATGCAGTGCATGTGTTGGCCCTGCTTATGTGTTCGAGCTCATTGCTGTTCCTCACAAGCTTCTAGGTCTCTAAGATCCAATAATAAGTTATTGCTTACTGTCCCAATGCACACATTTCTAAAGTTATAAGGATCAGGCCTTTGCTGTTGTGGGCCGGTGGCCTCCAATAGTCTACCTCAGGAAATGAGAGGTCTCATCTTTAAAATTCTTAAAGTTGAAGTCAAAAACTTCTTGTCTTTAGTCTTCGAGAGTGGTGGCCAGTTTTTGTTGTTTAATAGGATGTATCTTGTTTTTAATGAAGTGTTTTTTTTTTTTTTTTTTTATTGTACAGCACTTTGGTCTTCTGGAATTGCAGTTGTAAAAGTGCTCTATAAATAAATATTATACGAAGCTTTAAAACTGCTCAGGTAACATTGCTCGTCGGTAAAGATGCAGAGAGCCATTGAAAAACTACAGAAAAGTAAAACGCTACTCACTCTTTAGCATTGCTGGCCACGCAGTCCAGAGAGATCACACATCAGCTGCTCAGTGTAATCCCCGTGATACAGTCATTGGCATGTAAAGAGTGGATGATAGCGAGAGATGAGAGGCACGAACACTGTTCAGGGTCGCTACATTACTTCTTGTTTGTAGTCATTTAATGTGTATAAGTTTTGAAAGCATTAGAATCGCTTTATAGCAATCACGCATCTCATTTGAGTTTTAGCCATTTTAAATTGAATTAGTGTCTGAAAATCCGCCGAGTCACAATGCAAAAGTCATGTTCATCAAGGATCGATGCATATGCCATCACGGTTGGTGAATCAGATGCCTCAATTTAAAACGAGGGTGAATTCGCTTACAGGCCAATATTAACCCAATGTTTTCTGTGTTATGCAGTTGCTGTTTCATCTGGTGTGTTTTCAGTGCTGGCTAAATCAAGGTGAGCACAGAAGCAACACCTACATTTGAAAAGGACACATTAATATGCTTTCACGTGCTACAAACGTGTGTATTACAGTTTGTGTGATTTTCAGTTGTGTCGGCATGTCACAGTAGAGGGTTTTATTGTGGTTCTAGTTCGCTTATGCCGTGTTCTTCACTCTCAACATGATCTTTTTCAAACTTCAAGCATATTGAAGTGTTTTGGAGACACAATGGCAGCAAAATTGTATCTAGACAAACAAGATGTAGTAGTCCTTGGACACACTGACACTCTCACACGTAACCAGAGTGGACCCAGAGTGGAATTATAAGTATATGAAAATAAATCGTACCGTAAATGGAAAGAAAGTATATATATGGAAAGTATATATATAATTGTAAAAAAAGTAGTAACAGCTTATAACTGCATGCGACCTGTGCCACAAGCTATTTAACAATGATAATAATAGGTTAGCACTAAAAAATGATAATATCCACAGTTGAACAGTGTGGATTGGGGATTGCATTCTGACACGTCTAGTCTGGCTTCTTTAGTGTCTTGATGTTACTCGACTGCAGGATAAGAAAGGTTTCCAGTTGCAGTGGATGCTGGGGTGTCAGTAGTCCCAGCCTAGGTTTAAGGGTTCGTCTGTGGGTCCCTCGCAGCTGTGCGGGGCCCTTTTTCCCCGCCTTTAAACGGTCAATGCTCCTTTCAGGTAACGCGTAAACGTTAACCTGGAGGACCGGCTTCATCAGTGGCATCCTGTGTTTGCCGGGTTCTTCCGATTTTGATGGCTCCTGTAGAAAATACAGATCTGTCATTCCATTTGAATGGCATAATGCCATACACATCTACTAAATCACATCTTTTTTTTTTACATCCAACTTACTTTGAACAATGGTCTTCAGGAACATGTCTCTAAAACATGCTTTATCCCCAACTCCAGTCCAGGTTGTATTGATGGAAAGGTGATTAGAGAAGGTACTTTGAAGCATCCGCCAGACGGTTGTCTTATAGGTCCCTCCCACATTTGATTGCCAAAAACCGAAGCTGAAAAATCCAAAAAAAGTGTTACAAATTACATTTCTCTGAAGCTTATCATACATAAATATAAAATGTGACAGGCTGTGGATTCAGACTGTAGAATATTCAGTGTACAATCTTAATTCTACTTTTTTACATTACCCTATGGAGTTATATAACGAATCAGCACACTTACAAATCGTTCCTGGAGCTCTTTATCCTGCCTCAAAACTGTTGTCAAGCAACGCCAATCTTCCTGGGTGTCTAGGGGGAGTAACATATCCCCTGTCCAGGGATAACTCTCCAACAGACACATTGGCACTGAACTGTTGCAGCATAGTGTCCATTTTGTTGTCCATGCGCTTCGCACAACATCGCCCAAACTCTCCAAGACGTCGCAGCATTAAGGTCTGATCTGCACCTTACAGGGGTTAAAATAAAAATAATAGTCAGTCCTGGTCCCCTCAACTACTAAACTATGACATTTATATCTAGGTCTACTACATGTAACTAGGTGGCCCCAGTGGGAATTAAACAGACAACAACCACAGGTGTTGTTTGCAAGTTGATACCTGATTGCCCAGTGATGCGAGCAAACGTCTCAACATTGTCCCAACTTGCTTCACCTGCTCTTGAAGTGAGCCGCTGTCATCCGAAGCTACAAAATGAAAGGCATATGGTAATTTTGTACATACATCACGTACTCTTTCCTAAGTTTGACTTTTTTGTGCATGTTCTTACCTGCTCGTGCAGTGCTTTCCCTCAGAGCTTGGTTCTCATCCATCACGGCTTGTTTTTAATTCTGGAGTCTCATGAAATCTACATTAAAAAACAAAACAACAAAAAAAAAAAAACACCTAAAGGCACTATTTTCAATACTTTTAAAACACTGGACACTAAGACATAGGCCTAAAATATACCTTCATAGCTGAAAACTTCATGCTGTACACGAGATGCCAGGGGAGTCCAAGTGCCAATTACAGAGCGATGACTTTCTCCTATTGATAATCATTGACGTAAAAATATGTTTGAAGTTATTGCATACATTTAATGAATTGGACTTAAAATGGAACAGTTAGTTTAAGCGCAACATATTACATACCTTTAAAGCCAAAACAATTGTCCAACAGCACATTCTCAACTTTAAAGTTAACCAGTTATGCTCCGGTCAAGGTATCTGCAAGAAAATGTGAACAAAACCACATTGTTAACGTTAGGAATATACAGTAGCTATGCTGTAGAAAAATAAAAAAATAAATAAATAAAAAAAATTAAAAAAAAAAAAGATCAGCCAAACGTGGAACAGTGAAATTGTTAAAAAATAAAATGTACTCATTCAGTGTAGTGATTCAAGTGAACAGCACTGTCCTCAAACATAAAAAGTACAGCACTTCAGATAAATAACTCATCATAATCCCCTTAAATCCTAGAAGTACAGTAGCAACAGCACGTGCTAGTTAACACTTGCTAGTCACTATAGCTACATTGTGAACTGAACTAGCAGCATACTTTGATCTGACAACAAAAATAATTTAAACAACCATCATTCTGCTTTGATAGAAAAACAACAAATAATGTAAGTTATACTATTAAGTCTTTCTAGATGTAAAGCTTTGGATACCTACTGTAGCTAGTTACATTTCTACATGTAATGTAACTAGCAACATTGCTTAACCTCAGTGTGTAAGTTACTGTAAACAAAGGCAAAACAGCATGTGTTAGCTAACAATTGCTAGCCACTCTAGCTACTGGACTAGCCAGCTACTTGTTCAGACTATTAAGGCAAGAACAAAGATGACTACAGATTTTACAAAGATAAAACTAAAAAAAAACTGTAAACATAATATTGCGTTAAGGAAACATGTACTTACTTAGACGATGGTACTATGGTAGTCCACAGAAACTCGCGATTGAGTGGCGATCTGATGCGAATGTGTGCTCTAGTTATGTTGTTTGGGGAGGGGCCAGGAGCTCAGTGGCTCCAGTGCGTCATCGAGCCACCGTTTTAGCTCCGCCCAAAAAAAATCCTGAACACAGCAATGGTGAAAACCTATACATTTCTAACATTTATAATGTGTTTAGATTTTTTTTTTAAGACACTGTCTTAAACATTTGTACAGGTCGCAATTGCAAATTAATCCCTTATACATGTAAAAAGTCAAAAAAAAAAAAAAAAAAAAATCGAGGTTGGAAAAAAAATGAAAGACATAAAAATGACATTTCCTGGAATGGCAGAAAGACGAAATATTTCTAAATATTTCATAAATCTGCCAGTGCAGCTGTGAAAACCAGAGGAGATTTTAGATTTTAGTTTACTTCCTTCTTATCAGGTCAAAACAGAGATTTTCCTGTTTATGATAGGCTATTACCATGGTTGCAAATTAATAAAAAATTATAAAGTATAGACCTACCCCAGATTTTGGCCCATGTTGCAGATGTCTTTCACTGTTCACTGATGTAGCCAGGCATTAGTGAAAAGCTCTAACTTCATCAATTTATTCAGCTAAATTGTTCATACCATGAATTAAAATATCTATTTTAAAACCTAATCAGAATCAGAAAGATATTTATTGCCAAGTAAGTTTTACAAAAGGAATTATTTTTTGTTTATGCATGTCTCAATTGTGCATAAATCAAAGAAATGTAAACAATTTTCACCTAAGTGCATAAAATAATTTTACATATAGCCTATTTGGCTACTCTATCGCTTCAGAGTTTCAAAGTAATTTAAATGTCATTTCCTAAACCTTACCTTATCATGGAATCAAGAGTCAAGAATAAACCCTAATGGCTTTAAAAAAATAATAATAATAATAATAATAATATGGGATTTTAATTCACATATAGGCTATTATGATTTTATCATCGCTTCAGATGTTGAAAAGTAGTTAAAATGCTGTCCAGTTCCACTTCCATTCTAACTCCCAACATGCTAAACATAGCCTTGGCTGCTGGTCGATTTTAGTTGAAATCCTTGTATTTCAAAGCGGCTTGCCGCCAGCCGGCCGCGGTCCATTAGACGGAGGCAACCGCCAAAGAAAATGAAGGCAGTCGGCCCGCCGGCTTTTCGCCGGCGGCATCTCGCAAGAAATGGGAGTGACGTATTCGGCGGCAAACGTTTTCATCCCCGCCAGCGGGACGCACCTATATGCCGACAGCTTAGGGCCGGCGGCAAAAAGAAGCCGTGCGGATATTTTTTGCTAGCTGGGATGCAGTGGAAAAGCTCCATTGATGGCATAGAAACCATATTACGTGAATTAATACTTTTTCATGGTTTTCTTCAATGTTTGAGGCATATTAAAACCGCTGTACCTAAACACTTTTCATGCTTTTATGTTGGACTAATTTCAGTTACATTTACATCTTAGGCTATGTAGTTTTAAATTTTATTATTTATTTATATTAGATTTTTATTGTATTAACAACTAAGCTGTATGTGGACACTTTAAATAGTTTTTCAAATATACACAGGGAAGCAGGTTTGATAATAGTATTTCTTTTCAGGTCCACTATCGTCAAAATGATTAAGGTTAGTTCACCCAAAATGAAAATTAGCTTGTGTTTTTACTCACCCTCGAGCATCCTAAGTGTATAACTTTCTTCTTTCAGACCAATCCAGTCGGAGAAAGCTCGCGCATTCATACTAATACATGCCGCAGACAGGTCTGGGGGGGTGAATAAAGCCCCGCTATAGCAAATCCATGTGTTTTTGTAAGAAAAATATCCATATTTCAAACGTAATAAACACTTTTCTCTCACTTCCGCTGACTGTCACACACTGAAGCAGTTCCGGCGGATGACGCAGCAAAGTATGCGCAGCGCATGTGCCTCTGAGATATGCTAGTCTCGCGAGTTTAATTATAGGAGCAAAGGAAGCAAAGTTTCCTTACTTTAGCAAAGGAAAACCAGTCTTCTCTTGGTTTATATTGAAATCGTCAGACATTTTTCTTTACAAATCCTCGGTTTGTACTTTTAATTCGTGACTGGCGTTTTGTTTTGTTCTCTCTCCGCATTCGTCACTAATCACGCAACACCACGCATCTTACGTCATCCGCCGGAGCAGCTTCAGTGCATGAAAGTCAGTGGAAGTGAGAGAAATGTGTTTATTACGTTTGAAATATGGATATTTTTCTTACAAAAACACATGGATCCGCTACAGGGGGGCTTTATTCACCCCCCGAACCTGTCTGCGGCACGTTTTATTATGAATGAGCGAGTTTTATTTGACGACTTGTGGACTGTTCAAATGCAACACCCACTGACTGCAATGATAGAGCTTGGAATAGCCAGGACAATTTTTAATATAACTCTGACTGGATTCGTCTTAAAGAAGAAAGTCGTATACACCTAGGATGCTTCGAGTGTGAGTAAAACACAAGCTAATTTTCATTTTTGGGTGAACTAACCCTTTAACACTTTGCATACAGTGTGGATTGGCGGTATGGATCTGTTCTGTTCTGGGCAAAAACTAATAACCCCCAAACAAACCATAGGCTGTCACCAACCAACCACAAACTGATGACAAATCTAAAAGGAGAAGCATATCCTTCTGAAATTGCAGAGGCTGGGGCAACATGGCCCTTACAGGAGGAGAGTCGCAGCAAAGAGGTGCTCATCTTTATAAGCAGCTGAGAAGAGCGGCATGCCCCTTTAATGCAGTACCTGAAAAGATTAAACAACAAGCATTTGGTCAATACCCAAAGATTACCCCAGATGACGTTGTTTTAGCATTTGAATAAACAACCTTTAGTAGCGAAATTTACATACTGTGCGTTAAGTAAGCACCGATACACTAGATTGTTTTAAGCAAACAACTGTATCTGACTTTTACACAGCGTGTTGCAATAATAGTTGGATAAGATTAAAGAAACATAATTACCAATATTAGCTGAGCCTTAAGCAGCAAGCATGTTTCATAAATCAGATAGCCTTAAACAACAGCTTTAAAAACAAGCCTCTGCTGTGGTAAGTTTAACTGGGTATCAGCAGCATGTCGAAATACAACCAATAGGCCTAAAGAAACAAATATGTTACTCAACAACTAGCAATATTTGTCAATATAGCACTTCATGAAGACATTCAGAGATGAGGGAGAAATATAGCCAGCTGTGATGTGGATACTTGATCCCCTTGATATCTTACTCCTTCCAGCAGGGAAGGCAGATCTCGTGATGCAGACACATTAGAACTTCAGTGATGATTTGAGGGCAAAGAGTCCATGTCAATGATATATGGCTGCGAGAAGCGGTGCTTTGCTCGGGTCTTCCAATCTTGCATCTCATTTCAATCAACACGGTGAATTTGCGTTCAAGTTCATGAACTTGAATCTGGTGAGAAACCATGTGGGAAACAAACCCCTCTTACAAATTTCCTGATTTTACACTTACCATAGAGACAGAATTCGCCGTCTAATTTGCTCCTGTGTACAGGATTTCATCCGTCTACTAATTTAATCTATGACTCAATGATTTTAATATTATTAGTGAAATATGCTCATATATTTAATTATGTTAATTAAGTTAATTATCAAAAGTCCGGGATTTTAAGTAAGGTCTGTTTGTATTTGACTTTGAGTTATTTTGTACAACAAAAAATATTGTAAGGAAAATGTAAAAATTTTTTAATGAAAATTACAAGACTCATGATTAATTTTTTACAGTGTGGGTAATCAAAAATTTTACACACATTTGAGGTCTTAACAGCATGTTGGTGTTGTCATAAGAGCACTTCAACTGCACATTGGTTTCCCTCAGAGCACAAATGTTTTTAAAGGTCATAGAGAGGCAGTTCGATATTAGAAAGCCTGATTTAAAAAAAAAATTAATAATAATAATCCTCTGACAAATCCTCTCCTCTGACAAACCGAGTGATTCACTATGAGAGCAGTGAGGTATCTCTCCTTAAAGTCTAAAATGTCTTGGGCAACAGCAGTTAACCACTCATTTCTTGAGCATCTCTATGTTTGGAACTTTCCGATTTATAGATTTTAAATTTCCCAATCAGCATGTTTCAAATGTACAGAAATGTGTTTGTTGATTTCATATGGTTTTGAAAAACCTTTACACCATTTTCAACAAAAGTAAAATGAATGACTCTAAAATGTGATGTAACTGTGACCATCAAAATATATATATATATTTCAATATATATATCCCCCCCCCCCATTTCAATATCAGAATGATTAATAACATTCAGAAAAACAGTTCATTTGATTGTCCACAATATGATGGATATGCACTGAAAACCAGTAAACAATTTTTCAGACCTAATCTGAAACCTCAATATATTGAGTCGTGTGCATTTTAGTTACTAAATTAATATCCAACTTAAGCCTTAAAGGATCTTATAAGATATAATGCTGCCTTCACACACTGTTGTAATTATCGTAAATATGGGTTTCCTAGTCAGAAATTGCACATGAACTCAAGTCATATTTTTAACTGGGACTGGTAACTGGGAAACTCTGAGATCATTTTGATACCCGAGTTTCTGAGTTGGGCGGCTTATAAACTTTAAATATGGCAGAGGAGAGAAACATATCTTATAATATAAAGTTTTATTTGTTTTTCTCACAACATCTACATTGCTTTCTTCTGCCATTACGGTCATGTATATTTACGTATAAAAATAACCATTTGATGCATATTTTATGTATTGAACACAGCAAAAACAGAGAAAGTGTAGATTGCACAATGAATGTTCATATAGTTACCAATCAATGGGATGCTACATCTTATTCAAACCTGTTGGATCTTGTCTAAATATCTTCTATACCTTTTGGCTTAAGACTTTCCCAAGAAACAGGCAAGAATGAACTCATGAGTCATGAATGGGCCGTCCCACCATGATTCCTGTTCTTTCCGACAGCAAAGCAAATGTGACAAACTCGTAATTACAACTTCAGAAGTGGGAAGTAGAAAGTTTCTGAAAGCACGTGAAGGCAGCATTAAAAGGACATTTTCATAAATACTGCTCAAGAAGTGACACACACACACACACACACACACACACACACACACACACACACACACACACACACACACACACACACACACACACACACACAGGCTACTATAGGAGACTTTATGTAAAACAGCTTACAACTTCATTGTGTTCTTCCATTGTGACATCACCTAGCAACAGTCAGAACTGTCAGCAGCATCATCAGTCATACAGTGATGTCATAAACAGTGACACATCAATGACTGTTAGTCTGCATAATCAAGCAAAATCTAAAACAAAACAAAATGATAGTCCAGGTTTTAGGTTTTTCCCCTCCATATGCTAAATGTAAGAAGAAAGTTTTATTCTCTTAATAAGCATACAAACTGGTTATTAAGCAGGATTTATGTTCTAATATTTTGGGCCCAAGCAATGCTGTGTACTGTTTTTAGTTGTTCAGGCCTTCAGCAGGGCATCGAGTTTTGCAATCATGCATTAAGTATGTAATTAAAACAGTGTTTTATCTGACCGTAAAAATTGGTAAGGGTTTTGTGAGTTTTCCCATGTTTTTTCAAAAGTAATAGTAGAAGTTTTGGTTTCACTTTATTTTGATGGTCCCTTTAACACATTATGCTGACTATAAGTAAGGTTGCACCTACATGTCTACTAACTTTCATTAGAGCGTTAGTAGAGTATTAATAGACTGGTAGGGTGAGGGTTAGAATAAGTTGACATGTACTTGCAAAGTTACTTATATTCAGTAAAATGTCTGTTGGGAGACAGGACAACAAAGAGTTAGCAGATATTAAGCAAACAGTCTACTGATATACTCTGATGAAATTTATTAGACATGAAGGTGCAACACTACTTATTGTCAACAGAATGTTCAAAAGGTACCATCAAAATAAAGTGTTACCAAAGTATTAATGTGTCTGGAATGGGGAAGATCATTTGAATATAGTCCGTTTTTTTCCAGTAGTAAATCTGAGGTCTGGATGTCAAATCACAGGTCAGTTCTAGTGTCTCATTTCTTGGGTTTGTAGATGAAGAATTAATCCTCACTTGCATGTCTGAATAGAGTAAAAATTAAGAAAAACTTAATCACAGTAAACAACTGTACATGCAGGAAAACCCTAATATGGACAAAGGCATCTAGCGATTGCGGTAGCTGAGCTGAATAAAAAGCAGAAACATTGGTCTAGTCAAAAGTAAGCCAATCTACATTTTCCTACTACGTAGTTGCCTAGTCACTGTTGTTTATTTCATGTGGTTTATGTGGCAATGACCAAGCATTGTTTTTACTGTGCACTACTATGCACTACTCTCCTGCTGATTTGATAATGGTGATTTCTGTCAGATGTGTGTGTGTGTGTGTGGTGTGGCCGCCGTGATTATGTTCTTATCGTTATGTTCTTAACACTATGATGACATACAGGCTTATGCTCTGATTAAACTGGTGTATTCAAGCAGGTGTAGTTGTGTTGGCCTATTTTGATAACTAATGCATTTTAGGCTAGGCTCACCCGATTTTGTCTGGGCTACGCTAGTGGTGTGGATGTTGTCATAAGAGCTCTTCAACTGCACATTGGTTTCCCCTTCGAGCACAAATATTCTTACAGGTCACAGAGATGCGGTTCCATGTTAGAGAGCCTGATTTAAAAAAGAAAAAGAAAAGTCTCCACTGCTAAAACAACATACTACCACAACAAAATTAACAATTGTTCTGACTCTCACACACTTTTCAAAACCTTCTCCTCTCTTCTTTGTCCAAAAACATCCGCAACAAGCAACTTTCATCTCTCTCTCTCACTAATTAATTCAAATAAATTATATAATTAATTCATTCAAATAAATGTGATCTTACCACACTATTTCATCTGTGTCTGATTTAAAGCAGGCAGAATGCTAACGAGCCATAACTGACGAAAATTACAGAGTGCTTGGACCATTATTGGACCTTGGACCACAGATATTTCTGGCTGGATGAAGCACCATTACCTTCAACTCGTGGTCTCAGCAAACCCAGAACTTCATCACAACTTCTCTATACAGCTGGTTCATCAACCATAACTCCTTCAAGGATAGCCAGGAATGCTAACGAGCCATAACTGACGAAAATTACAGAGTGCTTGGACCATTATTGGACCTTGGACCACAGATATTTCTGGCTGGATGAAGCACCATTACCTTCAACTCGTGGTCTCAGCAAACCCAGAACTTCATCACAACTTCTCTATACAGCTAGGTTCATCAACCATAACTCCTTCAAGGATAGCCAGGAACCTTGGAGTTGTGATTGATTATCAGTTAAGCTTCGCAGACCATATTGCTACAATGGCCCGGTCCTGCAGATCTTCCTTATACAACATTAGGAGATTCGACCCTTCCTATCAGAGCAGGCCACACAACTCCTTGTCCAAGCTCTTGTTCTCTCCAGACTGGACTATTGTAATTCTCTCTTGGGCTGGCCTTCTGGCATGTACTATCAAGCCTCTACAACTGATCCAGAATGTAGCAGTGAGAGTGGTCTTCAACAAATCGAAGAAAGCCCACGTCACACCTCTCTTCATCAGTTTGCACTGGATAACAATAGCTGCTTACATCAAATTCAACGAACTGATATTTGCCTACAAGACAACCACTGGTGCTGCACCAATATTTAAACTCACTAGTTCAGACTTATGAGCCCTCCAGAAGCTTGCGTTCTGCAAGTGAACGATGCCATCCTAAAGAGGCACAAAATCACTCTCGCAAATGTTTTCCTTGACTTTTCCCAGCTGGTGGAATGACCTGCCTATCTCAGTTTTAGCAGCTGAGTCTTTAGCCATTATTTAAAAAACGTCTAAAGACACATCTTTTTCGCCAGCACCTGACCAATTAATACTAGCACTTACCTATTCTATTAGCTCTAATTGATTAAAAACAACAACAACACCTTGCTATGTGTACTGTGCTAGACTAACTGAGACTTGTCACAGCACTTGTATATTGTTGCTCTCTTGTTGGTCTGATTGCTTCTAATGTTCTCTTCATTTGTAAGTCTCTTTGTATAAAATCATCTAAAAGATTAAATGTAAATTTAAAGAAATGCTTTTACAAAAGCGGTTTTCATTTTTGAAGTTTAGCTGGCAATCAGATGATCTTATTTCCTTCCTTTTTCTCTCCAATCTTTTACCCAATTGTTGTTGGCCAATGGTGGTTAACCAGTGCAACCAGCTCATTCTGTTTGCCAATCAGTTGAGTCAATGATGAATTATGAAATCCAGTATAAAACTGTCAGACTCTGTTCCATGTTGTGTGTGTGTTTTCACTCTTGTTGGTCAGTTCTTAAAATCAATTCCACAATTAATTTGATCACATCTCATTCTCCATGTTCCCTCGTTATCCTGTGTTTAAAAGCCCCAGTCCTTTCAATTAGTGTTTGTCGGTTCTTAAATGTCATTCCTCAGTTCGTATCTCTTTGTTGATGGAATTAAACTCTATGGAAGTATTCTCCTGTATCTCCTCGCTCCTTTCTTCAAGTGAATTGTGACAAACGTGTTTAAATTTTACAGAAATACATTTATTGATTTCATACGGTTTTGAAAATCATTACACCACTTTCAGCAAAGTTAATTTAATGACTCTAAAATGGGATGTAACTAACAAAAAATATACAATTTCTCTGATATTTGAAGTGATTTATTGACCATCACACACATTAGTGTCTGCCAGGGTCCTCTATGATACTAATATATATATATATGTATATTTTTAATTGTTTTACTCAAATGTTAAGTAGTGAAGCAGTTTTATTTTTTTTATTTTTATTATTTTATTTATTTTTTTGAAAGATATAGCAGTAAAGGATAGAGCAACGTGACTTTAGGAATTGCGTTTTCTTTTATCAGATTTTTTTTTTTTTTAATGCTCATGACAAAATAGGTACACTCATGTCATTGCAGTGTAAATTATAATAATAATTTTTGGTATTTTTGTGTTCAAGTGCATGATGGAAGATTGACACAATATGATAAAACAGAAAAAAAAAGAAAAAAAACTGCTCATCTGATTGTGGACAAATATGATGGTGACCAGTTAACATTTACCAGACCTTTAAACATTTAAATTTCACACCTTCTACTATTACTATATTAGAACAAATCTTTTTAATAACCAGTTTGTCTGCTTATTAAATGATGTCTGAGCATCATTATTGTGGTTACAGTTCATCCATTTTTATATAAAATAAAATTTGCACTTATACAGAAATAAAGAAATCATAAAATATTATACACAAAAGTTGTACCACTTTGGATTTTAAGGGATATTTAAAGAGTTTTTTTTAGCTAAACCCAGGACTATAGTTTTGGTTTTTTTTTTGGATTTGTTTGATTATGCAGACTAGACAATAAATGATATGTCTCTGTCTATGACATCACTGTATCTCTGATGTTGCTACTGACAGTCCTGACTGTTGCTAGGTGATGATGTCACAATGGAAGAACATAGTGACATCACTCTGATGGACAGACAGCAGATGTAGATGAAGACATCTGGAACATCAGAATCTGAGACAGATGAAGAGCAAGACATTAAACACATTTACAACAATGTTGTTGCCTTTGCATCTCTTATATCAAAGTAGATTAAATATGATATCTACATAATTTCTTACCTTCACTTTTGTTTTCAGCTTAGTTTTGAATTGAGATGCATTCTGATGAAAAACCTATTGAATCATAATGGACTCTCTTATCACCTGAATTCATTTAATTATTCATCATGCAATTATATATTTTACTCACCACATCCACAGAGCCGCTATTATGAGAAACTGAGGTAAAAACACCAGCAGAGTGACTGTATAATGACTGAACGCTGTGCTGTCCACTGGATCATCACAACACAAAGAAGTGAATCATGACTATCAGAGAAACCACCTGAACTCATCAAACATTTTACACTGAAGCACATGTATCTTGAGAGATGTGTTACCTTCTACAGCACAGGAATACTGGTGAAGCTCTTCATTGCTGACTGAGTCCAGGTACAGCTTGTTGTCTTTAGTGAATCCATCTGTTACCTGTCGTCCGTTCTTGTACCAGATGTAAGTATGTTTGTAGTTCAGAGTGCATTTAGTTGAACAGATTAATGTCACTTCCCTGCTTTACACCTGCGTATCTGAGATTTTTTCATCTGCGCATCTGAAATACAAAAGCCTATTAGAAATTTTACAGAAATAATTTTGAACAATCAGTTTATCATGATCAGTTACCTGTAACAGTAAGATTGACTCCAGGTGATCCAGAGTATTGGTTTAAGTCAGTGATGATCCTGAATAGATATTCTCCAGAGTCGCTGATCTTGAGCTCTTTGATTCTCAGTTTGTTCCCCACATACTCCACACGACCAGCAAACTGATGCTCCTCACGCATATCCTTGAAGCCCCCAGATGGGTAGTGCCAGAATGTTTTATTTACAGTATAACCAGAGGGAAGTGAATATGTGCAGGAAATGTCTACTGTTGAGCCGACCAAAGCACAGACTCTTCTAGAGGTGTAAGTCACATCCCAGCAGCCACTCTTAGAATTGCCTGAAAGAGACACAGATTACTGCTGTGAAACTCATAATGAAGGTCTGTTCACGTCAAGATGAATATTTGTCATAAAAAATCATTGTTAATAGGAAACAGGTTCTGATCTTTTTCTCGCCCATCGCACTACAAAGTAAACTGTCTAACCAATAAGAATTGCTGTTTTGGTCACATAAATGGCTTCATAAAACTACAACTTGGTGCCAGTCACACAGATATTTTACTGGGCCTGAGCAAATACCCACATTTGTGGCCTTGGCCACTTGAGAGAGAGTGTACATGAGACAGGAAGTAGGTGCACAAGACAAGCCAAGTTTTCCTTAACGCACACTAAATCCACACCGTCTCTAGTGGTGTTTAAGATTAAGCGTATCCCAACATTAATAAATTTCAGGATCTCATGTGCCTTGAAAATCACTAGAATGAGGAAACCTTTTCAGTGCAAGTTACACTGATTGGACATTACATATAATTTGGTAGAAAAAAAAAATCATTATTGCACATTTTATTGGTACGGAGATGAATATGTGTAGTTTGTAAAACATTTACAACTGATTTTTAATCACTTCTTTAGAAGCATCACAATTACTAAATTGTAATCTGTAATTACATATGGACACATTGTACAGACATTTTGAAGTGAAAAGTATTTGAAGTCAAAATGTGTAAATAAAGCTATCTAAAATGCAATTTTACAACACTGATGTAAGTGTTACGCACACTTAAAAGGCCATTTGAACACTTGGGAAAAGCACATGAAAGACATCATGTAACTAGTGGTCAAGTGCAAAGACTGCAAGTGTGGGTATTGGGACAGGCCCCCTGTCTTAAATGGCATACTATATCCTCACGGTCTTCCTCCGAGTTTGTATTTATGTGACAAAATGGGACTTGAACAGACAAATCACATGCAGAAATCGCGCATAATTTTCATGACGAACATTAGTCTTGGTATGAAAATACCTTTAAATGTGTCCTCATATACTCATGTGAACAAACACTGATATTAAAAATATTAAATGTCACACACACAGGAGAGGAGGAGTTCTTAAGATCTTCAATAAGAAAACATGAGTAACTGTCAGCAGCCTCCGGTGAAACTTCAATGCTCCTGGAATGACCAAGATCTTCTACATATTGTCCTTTTTTTTTCCAGTAGTAATTCTGAGGTCTGGACGGGGTCAAATCACAGGAAGTCTCACAGGTCAGTTTTACTTTCTGATCTCTCTGGTCTGTAGATGCAGGATACATCCTCACCTGCAAGTCTAAATATAGAGTAAAAATTAATAAATCTTGACAAATGAAAACAGCTGAAGTGACCAGAATCTCGACTCAGTTTCACCTGTGACTGTTAGACTGACGGCCGCTGAGCTGAGATGTTTAACAACATTCTCCACGAACATGAGCTGATATTCTCCAGAGTCTCTCTCTCTAACGTCTGATATTGTGAGTTCTGCTTCATATTTACCAATGATCTGCTCCACCCGTCCTGATTAATCTGAGTCTAAAGTCAAATCTTCAGGTTCATTGTTTCTTCTCCAGTTTGTACTTTGTTTTTCACTGAACCAGAACGCAGTTTTGGTGTGGATGTTGTCATAAGAGCACTTCAACTGCACATTGGTTTCTCTCCGAGCACAAATATTCTTACATATCACAGAGATGCGGTTCAATGTTAGAGAGCCTGATTTTTTAAAAAATGAAAAGAAAAGAAAAGAAAAGAAAAGAAAAGAAAAGAAAAGAAAAGAAACAAACAATGAGACCATAATGTTGGCACTGAAGACAAACAAACTTTCACAGTCACTGTGAGAGCAGTGAGGGAACTCTCCTTCTTGTGTAAATATATTTAGTCTGTGTTGGAATTTTGATAAATTTATATTGATCCATTAACACAATAATCTTACCTGAAATGTTTAGAAGTAGGATCACTGATGTGATTCTGAAGTCCATGATTTAACTTTCAAAATAATTCACTTGTTTGTCAAGATTAATACTGATAATAATAAAACACAAATTAATTTTAAAATCATTTAACCAATAGCTCCAGTATTTAAAGTGATACTTAGTTTAAGTAAATGTTCATTTGACATGTTTCTTAAATAAAAGTAAATTAGTGATTTACATTAAAATATCACGTATACTTACATGATTTTATCCTGCTTTCAAGGAAGTGCTTTTACAGAAGTCATGTTAATTTGTGAAGTTTAGTAGGCGAACACATGATCTTATTTCCTTCATCTCCAATCATTTACACAATTGTTGTTGACCAATGGTGGTTTGCCAATCAGTTGAGTCAATGATGAATTATGAAATCCAGTATAAAACTGTCAGACTCTGTTCCATGTTGTGTGTGTGTTCACCCTGTGACCCAGTTTTCATCCTCATGTTGATTATTAATTTGATTCCAGGTGTGTCTCCTTGGTCCCTCCTTATCCTGTGTTTAAAAGCCCCAGTCCTTTCAATTAGTGTTTGTCGGTTCTTAAACCTCATTCCTCAGTTCCTGTGTTTGTATCTCTTTGTTGATATATGGTTTAGAAAATCATTACACCACTTTCAGCAAAAGTTAATTTAATGACTCCAAAATGTGAAGTAACTATAACAATAAAAAATAACCAATTATTTCTGATATTTGAAGTGATTTATTTGACCATCACACACAGTCATTAGTTTCTGCCAGGGTCCTCTCTATGATACAATTATTATTATTTTTTTTTCCTTAAATGTTAAGTAGTAGTGAAGCAGTTTTGATAGTTTTTTTTTTTTTTAAGATATAGCAGTAAAGGATAGAGCAATGTGACTTTTGGAATTGCTTTTTCTTCATTATATCAGAATGGTTAGTTTTTTTTTGTTTGTTTTTTTAATGCTCATGACAAAAGAGGTACACTCATGTCATTGTAGTGTAAATGATAATACTTTTTGGTATTTTTGTGTTCAAGTGCATGATGGAAGATTGACACAATATGATAAAACAGGGAAGAACAAAAAAACTGCTCATCTGATTGTACACAATATGATGGTGACCAGTTAACATTTACCAGACCTTATCTTAAAGTTCACACCTTCTACTATTACTTAAAAAAACAAAAACAAAAAAAAAAAAAAACAGGAAAACCCACAGAGCAATTACTAATGCCAATTAAAAACCCATCCTTTCCTTTTTAATAAACGTATTAATTTCACGGTCAGATAAAAACACCATTGTAATATGTACTTTATGCATTATTGATATCTGAATAAACTAAAATAGGAAACAGAATTGCTTGGGCCCCAAATATTAGAACAAATCCTTTTTAATAACCAGTTTGTCTGCTTATTAAATTGTTTTATTGATTTTTCTGTGCATCATTATTGTGGTTACATTTCATCCATTGATATATAAAATAAAATTTGCACTTATACAGAAATAAAGAAATCATAAGATATTATACACAAAAAGTTGCACCACTTTATTAAAGGACATTAAGGGATATTTAAAGAAAAAGTTTTTTTTTTACATTTAACAATTGGAGAATTTTTTTTAGCTAAACCCAGGACTATAGTTTTGTTTTGGATTTGTTTGATTATGCAGACTAGACAATAAATGATATGTCACTGTCTATGACATCACTGTATCTCTGATGTTGCTGCTGACAGTCCTGACTGTTGCTAGGTGATGATGTCACAATGGAAGAACACAGTGACATCACTCTGATGGACAGACAGCAGATGTAGATGAAGACATCAGAATCTGAGACAGACGAAGAGAAAGACATTACACGTATTTACAACAATGTTGTTGCCTTTGCATCTCTTATATCAAAGTAGATTAAATATGATATCTACATAATTTCTTACCTTCACTTTTGTTTTCAGTTTAGTTTTAAATTGAGATGCATTCTGATGAAAAACCTTATGTATCATAATGGACACTCTTATAACCTGAATTCATTTAATTATTCATCATGCAATTACATATTTTACTCACCACATCCACAGAGCCGCTATTATGAGAAACTGAGGTAAAAAACACCAGCAGAGTGACTGTATAATGACTGAACGCTGTGCTGTCCACTGGATCTTCACAACACAAAGAAGTGAATTATGACTATCAGAGAAACCACCTGAACTCATCAAATATTTCACACTGAAGCACATGTATCATGAGAGATGTGTCACCTTCTACAGCACAGGAATACTGGTGAAGCTCTTCATCACTGACTGAGTCCAGGTACAGCTTGTTGTCTTTAGTGAATCCATCTGTTACCTGTCGTCCGTTCTTGTACCAGATGTAAGTATGTTTGTCATTTAGAGTGCATTTAGTTGAACAGATTAATGTCACTTCCTGTCCCTCTGATACAACAGATGGGCTGCTTTACACCTGCGTATCTGAGAGAGAGAGAGAGAAAAAAAAAACTATTAGAAGTTATAAAATGAACCTGAATTGATATTCTCCAGAGTCACTGATCTTGAGCTCTTTGATTCTCAGTTTGTTCCCCACATACTCCACACGACCAGCAAACTAAAGTCACCAGGCGGAACGTGATGAAGCCCCCAGATGGGTAGTGCCAGAATGTTTTTATATACAGTATAACCAGAGGGAAGTGAATATGTGCAGGAAATGTCTACTGTTGAGCCGACCAAAGCACAGACTCTTCTAGATGTGTAAGTCACATCCCAGCAGCCACTCTTAGAAATGCCTGAAAAGAGACACAGATTACTGCTGTGAAACTCATAATGAAGGTCTGTTCACGTCAAGATGAATATTTGTCATAAAAAAATCATTGTTAATAGGAAACAGGTTCTGATCTTTTTCTCGCCCATCGCACTACAAAGTAAACTGTCTAACCAATAAGAATTGCTGTTTTGGTCACATAAATGGCTTCATAAAACTACAAGTTGGTGCCAGTCACACACAGATTTTTTACTGGGCCTGAGCAAATACCCACATTTGTGGCCTTGGCCACTTGAGAGAGAGTGTACATGAGACAGGAAGTAGGTGCACAAGACCATCCCAAGTTGGAAAAAAGCCAAGTTCCCTTAACGCACACTAAATCCACACCGTCTCTAGTGGTGTTTTCAGATTAAGCGTATCCCAACATTAATAAATTTCAGGATCTCATGTGCCTTGAAATCACTAGAATGAGGAAACCTTTTCAGTGCAAGTTACACTGATTGGACATTACATATAATTTGGTAGAAAAAAAAAAAATCATTATTGCACATTTTATTGGTACGGAGATGAATATGTGTAGTTTGTAAAACATTTACAACTGATTTTTAATCACTTCTTCAGAAGCATCACAATTACTAAACTGTAATCTGTAATTACATATGGGACACATTGTACAGACATTTTGAAGTGAAAAGTATTTGAAGTCAAAATGTGTAAATAAAGCTATCTAAAATGCAATTTTGCAACACTGATGTAAGTGTTACGCACACTTAAAAGGCCATTTGAACACTTGGGAAAAGCACATGAAAGACATCATGTAACTAGTGGTCAAGTGCAAAGACTGCAAGTGTGGGTATTGGGACAGGCCCCCTGTCTTAAATGGCATACTATATCCTCACGGTCTTCCTCCGAGTTTTGTATTTATGTGACAAAATGGGACTTGAACAGACAAATCACATGCAGAAATCGTGCATAATTTTCATGACGAACATTAGTCTTGGTATGAAAATACCTTTAAATGTGTCCTCATATACTCATGTGAACAAACACTGATATTAAAAATATTAAATGTCACACACACAGGAGAGGAGGAGTTCTTAAGATCTTCAATAAGAAAAACATGAGTAACTGTCAGCAGCCTCCGGTGAAACTTCAATGCTCCTGGAATGACCAAGATCTTCTACATATTGTCCTTTTTTTTTCCAGTAGTAATTCTGAGGTCTGGACGTCAAATCACAGGAAGTCTCACAGGTCAGTTTTACTTTCTGATCTCTCTGGTCTGTAGATGCAGGATTCATCCTCACCTGCAGGTCTAAATATAGAGTAAAAATTAATAAATCTTGACAAATGAAAACAGTTGAAGTGACTAGAATCTTGACTCAGTTTCACCTGTGACTGTTAGACTGACGGCCGCTGAGCTGAGATGTTTAACAACATTCTCCACGAACATGAGCTGATATTCTCCAGAGTCTCTCTCTCTCACGTCTGATATTGTGAGTTCTGCTTCATATTTACCAATGATCTGCTCCACCCGTCCTGAGTAATCTGAGTCTAAAGTCAAATCTTCCAGGTTCATTGTTTCTTCTCCAGTTTGTACTTTGTTTTTCACTGAACCAGAACGCAGTTTTGGTGTGGATGTTGTCATAAGAGCACTTCAACTGCACATTGGTTTCTCTCCGAGCACAAATATTCTTACATATCACAGAGATGCGGTTCAATGTTAGAGAGCCTGATTTTTTAAAAAATGAAAAGAAAAGAAAAGAAAAGAAAAGAAAAGAAACAAACAATGAGACCATAATGTTGGCACTGAAGACAAACAAACTTTCACAGTCACTGTGAGAGCAGTGAGGGAACTCTCCTTCTTGTGTAAATATATTTAGTCTGTGTTGGAATTTTGATAAATTCATATTGATCCATTAACACAATAATCTTACCTGAAACGTGTAGAAGTAGGATTTAACTTTCAAAATAATTCACTTTTTTGTCAAGATTAATACTGATAATAATAAAACACAAATTAATTTAAAATCATTTAACCAATAGCTCCAGTATTTAAAGTGATACTTAGTTAAGTAAATGTTCATTTGACATGTTTTTTTTCAAATAAAAGTAAATTAGTGATTTACATAAAAATATCACTTATACTTATTTATCCTGCTTTCAAGGAAGTGCTTTTACAGAAGTGGTGTTCATTTTTGAAGTTTAGTAGGCAAACACATGATCTTATTTCCTTCATCTCCAATCATTTACACAAGTGTTGTTGGCCAATGGTGGTTTGCCAATCAGTTGAGTCAATGATGAATTATGAAATCCAGTATAAAACGTTTCAAATATACAGAAATAAATTTATTGATTTCATACGGTTTTGAAAATCATTATATCACTTTCATCAAAAGTTAATTAAATGACTCTAAAAGGTGATGTAACTATAATAATAAAAAAACATCAAATTTCTCTGATATTTGACGTGATTTATTGACCTTCGCACACAGTCATTAGTGTCTGCCAGGGTCCTCTCTATGATATTAATATTTTTAAATGTTGTTTTTTTTTTTTATCAAATGTTAATAAGTTGTGAAGCGTTTTAATAATAGTATTTTTTAAAAAGATACAGCAGTAAAGGATAGAGCAATGTGACTTTTAGAATTGCTTTTTTTTTGTCATTATAATATCAGGTTAATATATATATATTTTTTTTATATGCTCATGACAAAAGAGGTACACTCATGTCATTGTAGTGCAAATGATAATAGTATTTTTGTGTTCAAGTGCATGATGGAAGATTGACACAATATGATAAAACAGGGAAGAAAAAAAAACTGTTAATCTGATTGTACACAATATGTTGGTGACCAGTTAACATTTACCAGACCTTATCTTAAACATTTACCAGACCTAATCTTAAACCTCAATGTATTGAGTCTTGTACACTTTACACTGTAAAAAAGAATTTGAGTCAACTAAAAATACTTTGTTACCCCGCTGCTAAAATTTTTTTTGTTATCTTGACAAAACATTTCTTGTTGAAAACAACTTCCAATTAGAGTGGAATTAGTCCAGGTAACAAAATTTCTTTAAGTTGACTTAACTATTATTTTCAAGTCCTAAATCATGTTGTGTCAACAGGGATTTTTTTTTTTTTACTTCAATCAATAATTGTAAACAAATGTTACCCCACTGACTTACATTTTTAAATAAAGATGACAAAACACTTTTTTTTTAAATGTCATTTATTTAATGATAGAGACAACACTTTCATTCACATTTAAATTGAACAAGCAATTTGCTGTCAACACATCAACTGACAATTGATAAAAAAAAATTGCAAAATACAAACAACCGACACTTGAAAGTGTGATGTATAATAAATAACACTGGCATGGGATTGAAAAACATAGTTGCATTTCAATTCCTCAGATCAAAACCACAGGTTCTATCAGGACTACTTCCGTGATTATTTTAAATTTCATACCCTCAATATGAAAATCAGAAGGTTTAAACACTACATATTAACCCTGCACAAGTTTACATGCACTTCCCCCACTATAATGCAAGTTATTGGTCAAAATGAGAAACCAAGATATTATATGTTATGTGTATATATATATATATAAGGCAAAAGCAATCACATTTAGTTACAAAAAATGAGTGTACTGTACTTCTGTATGGAATGCACATGGAAGCACAAAGGTCTGAACCGTCAAGATTCTAAATTTCATAGCGCAACGTGACCACACAAGTGTTAACATCAGAAGGATCTTGAAAGTTTCCAAACTCTCTCCCATCATAATGCTATTTAGTGGTCATAAAACAAGAAACAGAAAAAGGAAAGCAAAAGCACTTGTCAATTTGAAGGAAAAATGTGTACATTACTGTATAGAAAAATGAGACGTGAAACAACGTTTTTTTTACATGAGAACATGCATATTCCAAGTCATAACATGATAAACTTTAATGTGCATTCTAAAAAGTAGTGAAAGCAGGGTTTCCACATAAATCAACAATACAAATTTAACACATTATAATACTTTACAAATACCCACCTTATATGAAAATTTAAGACCTAAACCTGTAATGGAAATACACATTTTACTACATACATACAGTCATGCCCAAAAATAAGGACACCCTTGGTAAATATGATCAAAGAAGGCTGTGAAAATTAATCTGCATTGTTAATCCTTTTGATCTTTTATTTAAAAAATTCACAAAAATCTAAACTTTCATTTGATAATAAGAATTTAAAATGGGGGGAAATATCATTATGAAATAAATGTTTTCCTCTAATACACATTGACCACAATTAAGGACACCCTTTTATTGAATTCTTTTTTAAACCTCCATTTGCCAGTTTAACTGCTCTTAATTTTCTCCTATAATGCCTGATGAGGTTAGAGAACACCTGACAAGAGGATCAGAGACCATTCCTTCATCCAGAATCACTCCAGACCCATCTAGATTCCCAGCTCCATGTTGGAGCTTCTCCTCTTCAGTTCACCACACTCATTTTCTATAGGGTGCAGGTCAGAGGACGAATGGCCATAGCAGAAGCTTGGTTTTGTGCCCAGTGACCCATTTTTGTGTTGTTTTTGAGGTTTGTGGTTGGATTATAGTACGGTCGGATGATCCAAACATGGTCCATTATAAGATTAGTGTTTTTTTTATTTGTTGTTGTGATTTTTTATCTGTTGGTATTTGATAGACATCAAAGATGCCATGTATCTAAACAAGATGTCCAGGACCTCCAGCAGAAATATAGGCCCACAACACATCAAAAATACAGCAGTATATTTTCATTGTCGCATGGGGTACCTTTTTATCCCTGTTTTTCACCAAACCCATCTTGAGAGTTTGCTGCTAAAAAGCTCATTTTTTAGTTTCATCTGACCATAGAAGCCAGTCCCGTTTGAAGTTCCAGTCATGGCTGATAAATGAATGATATGCTGGAGTTTTGTTTTTTGGATGAGCTAGGAGAATTTTTCTTGAAACCTCCTAAACAACATGTGTTGATGTAGGTTCTGTTTGACAATTTTTTTTAAGGTTTTTTCTGACCCCGAGACTCAACTATTTTCTGCAATTCTCCAGCTGTGACCGATTGGAGAGTCTTTAGCCACTCAAACTGACCTCCTCACCATGCATTAGGACGATATAGACACACGTCCTCTTCCACGCAGTTTTCGTAACATTTTTCTGTTGATGGGAAATTCTTAATTATTGCCCTGATGATGGAAATGGGAATTTTTCACTGCTCTAGCTCTTTTTCTTAAAGCCAGTTCACTAATTTGTGAAGCTCAGTTATCTTTTGCTGCACATCAGAAATATATTCTTTGGTTTTTCTCACTGTGATGGATGATTAAGGGCATTTGGGCTTTGTTTTCCCCCCTATTTATATTTCTGTGAAACAGGAAGCCTTGGATGTATAATTTCATGTTCATAATCACCCTGGAGTACTCAAAATTGTGAATATGAATGGGAATATACTTCACAGTTATTTTACTCATAAGAACTTCTAGGGGTGTCCTTAATTGTGGCCAATGTGTATTAGAGAAAAACATTTATTTCATAATTGCGAGGATATGTCATTCCAGAGTTTTTATTGGTGTGTGAATTCTGACGTAACTTGAATGCAGTGGCCAATCAGAGATTTTAAGAAATCAATAGTTAAGTTTGTGATTGTCTACTGCTCAGTGCTACAAAACACCTTGTCAACAGAATCTTTTGACACTTTCCAGAGTATGAACACAAATACGCACTGGATCATTTGCCAAGTGTGTTTCGCCAATATCCTATCATTACAGTTTCAACTGAAGGTGCTCTTGCTTTTGGTTTGAAGGGTGCTTAGAAAATGACATGTGGTGTGAGAGCGTGGGAACAGTGTCAATTCCCTTCCAACGAGCAAACGGCTTCTGACTTAAGAGATGATGATCCATTAGTGGGCTCCAGCAGGTTGTTGTCATCTGGATTGATGGAACTTTCCGAAACTTATACAAACCCTTAAGAGTGTATTTAGCATAGAAATACTCCATCATCCTCATCACGTCCAAGTGTGAAACTTTTATTTAGCATAAAATCCAACTCTTTAACAGTGTAAATAACTCGAATGCATGAAATAGTATTAGACGTCTCCTTTTAAGACACTAGTAGAGTGGGGGTGCTGTGCACTGCGTACACCCTGAATCTGGTTAATAGCATAAACTGCTGCAGTGTTTTTTTTTGTTTCATGCAAACTTTGTTAAGCTTCTGCTCTAAATCCACAGGTAGATGGAAAGTGGTATCTACAAGATTGCAGCCTAATAAAATCACCGCACTGAAACACTAAAATCTCTCTCTGACTCCAGATGGACGGGTTGGCACAGGCCACCAAGGCACTGTGCAGAAATTATTCCAACATTCAAGAGTCAATGATGAAGTCAGCAAACAGAATCTGACAACCCTTAATTATGCGAGGTCACTGCATTAAAAATAAATAAACAAGATTGAGACTGATTTTCTTTGCATTATGTGGAATTCTCTAGCTGTGCCATTCCTGTCTTAAGTCGACACAATTCTCCACCACTTTCAGGGGACAAGTGCCATGAGCCATTATCTGCAACAGTTCTCTGGACTCTCTAGGTCAATAATTATGAAAAAAAAAACAATTGAAACTTTTGCATTTGGATAGCTATAATAGTTTCGTTTAAAATATGGTCTTTACCTAGTGTACCCAAAAGCCAATAAATCCTAAAAGAAAGTTCAAAACTTCACAAAATTATGTAGGATCATGCATCATATGATTCTAAACAAGCATGCAAAATTTTATGGAGGCAAAAATTGGCACTATAACGGTTATAAAGGTTAAAAACACTATTTTAATAGTAAATTTCCCTGAAATCACCATTATAACCAGTAGATGACAGCTCATTGGTCATTCTGCTCATTAATAATTACTTCTTTTCTCAGGTTTTGATTTTCGATTTATATTTAGACATAATAAAGTCACTAGTATAACATTTAAAATCATATTTTGTCATAGTTTACCACTTCACTTTCATTTCACTGAGATATTATTTTTTGCCTGTGAGGCCATATTACGACTGATGGTACTGATGACCAATTTGAGGAACTATATATCAGCTGTGTCTGAGGGTGCATTGAAAGTTTCACAAGGGGTTTACAGCCAGTGTGCTTGTCTATCACCACATTAATATTCATACATCTTTACTGTACCATTTTGAAGTTATAGGCCCATGAATTTCATATATATATGACAATACTGCTAAATGGGCCATTACATTTATGGTCCAATTGGAGGCATGGGCCCATAACTTCATGATGCCAACTGCTAACACAGCCTAGTTTAAACTTAAAGGGATAACAAAACTTCATAAGAAAACCTCTTTGACTGTCGGCTTTGAATACTCACGCTCTTCCATTGTCTAAGTGTATGAGAAATGTGTCGTTGCCAAACTTCTCAAATGTTTCATAGTCCATGTTACCTGAGGATGGTAGATGGAAAGTATAATGAAAAACAGAGATTTAAAAATACAAAGAGAGAGATAAGAGTAGGTTGAAGATTTAATTAAAGTTAATGAGGTCCAAATTTGATGCTTGGACTCTAGTGACTCCAGAAAATCTTTTTTTGTATCCCAAGGAAGAAAAGATTCATACAGCTTTGGAATGACACATTGGTGTGAGTTTTGAGTAAGTACTGTTGCACTTGGATATATGGGCCTACCATATTAAATAATTACCATATTCAAGTCATTTACCATGGTAATGACACGCTAAATAAACCTGTGGTTCAGTGGTAGAGCATTGCGTTAGCAGCGCAAAAGGTTGTGGGTTCTATTCCCAGGGAACACGTTAGGTAAAAATATGTTAGCCTGAATGCACTGTAAATTCCCTTTGGATAAAAGCGTCTGCATAATTCTAAATAAATTTACACCAAGGTATCTCAAAGAATGTCATGGTTTGAGTCCAAAAACATTTCTGTGGTACACGTCAAAATCCATTGTACTTTTTTGTAAGCGTTCAACCATGAGTGATCTAAACTGATTCATGACTCACTCATGAGAAAGTCCAGAATGCTCAAGTCGATCAAATCCACCAATCGAGTGCCTCGATCGTAGAGAGGAGTCTTTTTTTATGGAATCATAATAGTTGGTCTGTCTGTCTCCCACCTATTACAGAAATAATCATTGGTTACTTATGCTGGATTCTCCACTGCGAATCACACTCTGTAATATGTAATATGTACAAAAACACAACAAAGAACCCAAAAGCAGATACTTTGAAAGTCAGTGGAGTCCAGATTGACGACTTTCTTAGATTTACACTTATACTTTTGTGTTCAACAGAAGAAAGACGGTCATACAAGGTTGGAACGAATTGAGGGTTGAGTAATTTTGAGTGAACTATCTCTTTAAATAACCGATTCTCCACCCACTGTGCCAGCTTGCTTCAGCTGTAGGACCACCTCCAGGTACTCCTCCACGAGACAACATGGGTGCCAAACTCAGGTCTGGCAACATAGCAGCCATACTACCCCTCTATCTTGAGGGGGTACAGCCACAAGATAGCATGCTCTGTGGAGCAGTAATAGGGACACTGGCCATAAAAACATGCATTCCCCACTGCAGAAAGAGGAAGACAGATGGTGACGTACAAGAATGCTCTGTTTGAGAGGAAGGGATGAAGGAAGAAAATTGTAAAGTGGGATAAACCTGAAGTGAAAAACGTTGTGACCAGTTTATGGTCAGTGGTGATGTCTTTGATTTCTTTTATTACATTAATAAGCCTCCAAACCACTGGAGGCACCCTTCTGAAACCAAGTATCCTTATTGTGAGAGAAAGTGTTTTCATTTTTGTAAAATTCATTTTAATTCAGGCAGATATAGTAAATTTTTCATATGGCTGTACATGTAATATACAGTCTGCGCTCTTATCCAGGTGAAAGGCTGCGATCTCCGCATTGTGCCTCAGAAAAGTAATACAGATTCACATTGGTTCCATCATGCCGTTCCTGTCTTAAGTCGAAAGAATTCTTATGAAAATTCAACAAAATGCATTTATGAATTCCATTGGCACTGCATTTCACAGTGTCTGACATCTGCACTCTTGTCTTTTGCAGCGTCTCACAAGTGAAAATGTTCAACTTTTAAAAACCTCATCTATTTTCACACATTTAAAAAAAAAAAAAAAACAACAACCCTGGAGCAGTTCACTAAGAGTGCCTGCCCATAATTAGGAAATGAAATCACCAACTTCAGCTGCGTCCCACCTGAGTTTTGCACTGAAAAGTACCACAAATTTGTTCTTGTAAATGAAATTTTATAGCTCACAATTACAACGTTATTTCTCATACTCAACATTTATTTGATATCTGACAGTTGGAAACATTTGTTCTTGTAATCGTTTACTTTTTTTTCCATCATAACTGCAGTTTTATATCTCACAATTGTGACCTCATAACTGCGACTATTTCTCAGAAATGCATACTGTAGTTCAGTCATCAAACTCTCTTTCAAGTCTATGCTATCTCATTTATTTCCATTTCAACCTGGTCCTGCTGGTACTGCACATATGAGAAGTCTCTTTATACCTCCTCCTCCCCAGCACCACCTGTCTTAATCTAGTATCTAGTTCTTTCTACTTTATCTTGCAGCATGCATCATAATACTGTAATTCTGAGTATGTTTTAGCAGAGAGCTTTGCTTATGCCCATCAGCAGATCTAGTCTGCAAAGTCAATCCTACCTACAGTCTATTCTTGTTAACTAATCAACTCTACTTTTATCAATAAAATGCTGTTAAAGTGATAGTTCACCCCAAAATGAAACAAATATTCAGCTATCATTTTACTCACCAATAAAATATGACTTTCTTCTTCTATGGAAAGTAAAAGTATATATATATTTTTTAAGAACGTTGTTAACCAAAAGGTTTTGGTTCCAAATGACTTCCATTGAATGGACCAAATATTCACTGAAAGCAATGGGAAAGCAAAACTTGTTTCTCAAACATTCTTCAGAATATCTTCTCTTCTCGATTTTCCACTAAAGAAATAAATGCATACAGGTTTGTTTGTGACGACATTGAGGAAAACTAAATCATGACAGAATTTTAATTTTTTGCATGGGTTATCCCTTTATACTTTAGAGTTGTTTTTAATTCTCATGTGATTTTATTTCTTATGTTAAACTTTGTTTTATTTGTCACTATAAGCTAGAAACAGTCTTCTATGTTCTTCTCATCCTCCTCCCTCCCTCTTTCTCATATAAAGGCCTTACTTTGCAAAGTTTAAGGTCACCTACCTGTACTGACGATGCGATGGGATGTCAGTTGCTGAGTCAGCGCTGACAGATTGGGGTCCTTCTGTGTGATACATCATACATCATTCTGTCGACTGTCAGCGAGATATACCAAGGTGAAACCGATCAGCCAAGGTGGATGTGTCTCAGCACTGGATTGTACATTTCCAGAGGATAGGATCATATCCGTCTCATACTGCAATCAGCCTAAGAATGGGTGATTCATTCATGTGTTTTTGACAGCGCAAACTACAGTAGTCATAATTAAAGTTGCAAGCAATTTAGTTTGCTTTAACAGCAGATACAGCAGCCCATTTTGGACCTTATACTGACACCTAGAGGCAAGGATGAAGCATCACACAAAAAATTAAATGTTTTTGGTCGTGATCATTTTGGAATTCAGATTGATTCGTGAACCAGTTAGACAACAAAATTCACTATCAAATGAATCCTCACTGACTTGCCAGCAATAATGAGTGGCATGAGTGGAGCTCACAGGAAGTGTGGTATATAGGACAGGACAAGTGAATAACACAAGCAAGTGCAGCCCACAGGAACTCAGAACACAAATAACAGCAACATGCACAATGTCCGTAAATGCCGACGTGTGCATACTCACATTGTACTGAAATGACATGGCAAAAAGTATAAACTTCAACTCTACAGTCACCTGTTAAACAGTATAGAGTAAAACATACCTGTCTTCCAGTTTAAGGTGCTTCCGTCTCCATCTGTCTGGACTAAAAGGAAACTCAGATTGTCCTTTAGACCTGTATTGCCATTTGCACTCTTGCACTCCCCTTTTCTCTCAAACATTACTGAGGAGAGGTGCCAGGTTAGGCTGATCTGAATGAACATGTCTAGCACACATCAGAGTTGTAATGTATTCTCTGCACAGAAGAACATGTATTAACCAAAAGTAGAGAGTGGGGTAAACTGTGCCACTTCTTTAACTAAGTTGTTCTCTAGCCTCCCATGACCAAGCACATTTTTCTTTCCCTTTTGTTCTTCACAAAGGACATTTTTTCAGGAATTTCTCTCAAACTATACATGCCACATTTTTTGCTATATATATATAGATATATTATAATCTAATATATATATATTATATATATATATAAATATCTCTTATATATTATATATATATATATGATAAGATATTATATATATATATAATATATTCCTTTTTTCAACATTTTGGTTTTACATTTTTATGAATAAAAAGGTTACATTACGTGAAAATATAATTTTAATCAGATATTGATATTTTATGTAGCCTTTTTTCAACATTTTGGTTTTACATTTTTATGAATAAAAAGGTTACATTACTGACAGAAAGTTGGCATTGATATTACATTACTGACAAAAAGGGTTGGCATTGATATTATTAATGAATAAAGTACTTAATATTAATACAAATTAAAATGAATAAATAGTAATATTTTAATAAAATATTAATATCTAAAAAATAAAATATTGGAATTTTAACAAATTATTATTATTATTATTATTATATTATATTATTTCAATATCTCAATATCTATTATTTTAATTTTCAACATTTTGGTTTTCGATTTTTATAAACTTAAAATAACACATGGCAATATCTCCTGACATGAAAAAAATAAATCGAGTAAAATCAATGCTAGCAATGTTAATATTAAGAAATAAGTAAATAATTTAATTGATATTAATAAAAATAAAATGAATAAAAATTGTCAAAATTATATTTAAATAAAAATAAAATTTATTATTTAAATAAATATTAATATTGCATTTTGTATTGTTTTCCATTTACGAACAAAAATGTTACATTCAGTTTTAACAAAATATTAAGATTAAGATTTTAATAATTATTTTCATTTTTATTATTTTAGTTTTGTGTTATATGCTTTGAAATAAAAATGATTTCACCTGCCATGTAGAGAACTGTTGCAAGTCTTCTAGACTCCAAATCAGGTGAGACAGGTGCAAAATGGGTCTCGTTTTGGGGTCTCATAATCTCACCCTGTACATGAGGGACCTCCTCACCATGGCAACCCAGAGACAGACTGGCACTAGGATCCCACATTCACCAAATATCAGCAGATGAATAACCCAGAGAACATCTCACACCGCCTGGTGCTTTCGTGATCAGATCTGCACACATAACTCAATGCAATCAGAGATCAGATACACAGCAGAAGTAGAAGTGTATGGCGTGACTTTATGCCAGTTATGATAGATAGATAGATATCTACACATCCTTGATAATTAGTTATCATGAGGCCACCCTTGTACCATGAGGGTAGCTGATTATGACTATGTGGGTTGCTAAGTAACAGTTTTTGAAATGAAGCTGATCAAAAGGGAGATGCCAGATATGTGTTCCAAACGATTAATCAGCACAAGTTGTTCCAGGTTGAAGCGTGGGGAGGTGTGCGTAAAAATCCCTACTTTCAGGAGTATTAAGTGTTTGCAGACCAGAAAAGATTTGACTGATTTTGGGTAATATCCGGTATGCCAGGGCCAGGGAGCAAAGGAGCATTTCTATTTCACCCATAATGCATTTGAAAGCTCCACACACAATGGTGGGAAATTTAATTTTAATAAATGCATATTTTAGACCCTTACTGAGAAACAATTAATCTGTAAATATTGAAATGGAGCATTTTTTTTTTAAAAATGTTTTGAATTTCATAATGAACTTAAAACTTTGCTTCTTGCGAACCTTAAAAATCTGTTGAACTTATGCAAGACTTAAATCATTTACTACTCGCTTAAACTTAACTCCGCCCCTGCAAGCATCCCCTGCAAGCCATGCCTCATATCTCAACATCCAATGCAACAACATTTTTTTATATTTTTTGAAAACTCCATTACACGTCGGATGTATTCACAATACAGAGGAAAAGATCTACCTACCTCTACTTAAGTTAACTTTACAAGTAAAAAATAAAATAAAATGGCAGCTGTGGTCATTGTGGAAAAACATATGGTGAAAATGTTTTTCGCCAATATTACAGGATGCCATATTGGTGGCCTATAAATTTTTAGATTTCATAACTGCATATGTTCCACATCCGTATTTCCTTAAGTGCTAATAATGCTAATATATCAAACTTTAATTATCTCAACTGTCCATTTTGCTAATTTTTTTTCCATTTTTCCCACCGCATATGGAAAGGTAACCTACAAGTTAGCATGTTTTTTACTGTAACATTTTGACTATTTGGCCAATGATGCATTGGCATTTAATTTTAAAAGTACAGGAATGCCAAATAAGATTTTGAAAAAACCTGCCAGATTCCAGTGAATAAATGGCACTTGAAAATAGCAGTTATCATAACTGATCAAACTTTTTGTAATTTTTTCTTTCCGGATCTTGAGAGCACCTGAGCCCATGCAATTTTATTGGATGGAAAAGAGCAACATGAACATGCAAGCGCTAAACATCTTTTTTTTTTTTCACAGGGGAATTTTTTTTTTTTTTTGGAACAACAAGAAGGTAAGTAAATGATGCAGAAATTGGCATTTTTGGGCGTTAAGTATTGCATAAACACGGTGAATGGTGGAGGCCAGACACACCCAGAAAATTTCATTTTGCTGTAAGTATGAATTATTTAAAATGTGAAAAGGTGTGTAAGCAAAGAAAGGTATAATGTGTGTCTATTGGTATGGAGGGACGCAGTAACCTGACAGCAGTTCAGTGTGTGTCTGAGTAAACAGCTACACTCTGAGCCAGATGTCTTTCACTCCCTTATAGGCAATAATCAATAAATAAAACATGCTTCAAATATCAAGCATTTGAAACCTATGCTCTTTTAAAACACACACTTTTGTCAAGACAATACATACCTATTATGCATCTAATTCTAAGGATCAGTCATTTTTCTCGAAGGTGGGGGGTAGGTGCCTCCATTGAACATCATTTAAAGTATTAATTGTCATCAGAATGAGAGTCCGAAACAGCTGAATAAAAAGCAATCAGAGCCATCCACAAGTAATGAGCATGACTCGAGTCCCTCCAACCCACAAATCAATGGCCTTTTTCAAGGGATACAATGAGAAATCAATATTATGGAGAGAGGACTCGTATTGTTTGAATGTTGGATCGTTTCACAATTCAAAATTGTTAATTAAATTAAATTAAAATTGAATTAAACTGGAGTCATGTTTTATTATTGTGATCATTTCTGACGGCACCCATCATCACTTCAGAGGATCCATGGTGTCAAGTGATGTAGTGCTTAACTTCTCTGCAAATCCTGTTCTGATGAAAAAACTCATCTTAAACATCTCGGATGGCCTGAGGATAGTTACTTTTTCAGCAAATGGTAACCGTTTTACTCTATGTTAACGATTACTTTAAGTGGTCTTGTTTTGGGGAGCAGGGTATTTTTTTAAAATCAAATTTGTCTGTCTGTCATTTGAAATTACATATAGCGGATACAAACGAATTTCATTTCTAATGCAGGTTTTATTTACACAAGACAATAAACAATAGTTTATTATAAAAACAAATACCCATGACAGCTGTGCAAAATGTACAACTCCTATAAAATAATCTGAAATTATAAAAAAAAGTATGTATTCACATATGAATGAAAAATACAGGTTTAAATCATATAAAAATACTTTGTCCTTCCAAAAAAAAGAAAGGGGTGGAAATTAATCATGAATTCATCAGAAAAGAGATAGATGATGAAAGAGTGGCAGAAATGAACAATAAAACCCCAAGAGATGTGCACTGCCAGCTTTGAGAGAACAGTTAAAATGGAGATGAAAATATAAAATGCGACATTTCAAAAATAAACCATATGAATATGGACTGCACCCGTTCAGGTACTGCATATAAATAAACATTTCACATGTGGCACATTCAGTATAAGTGTTGGTTGTCAGGTCAACAGTCATTTAGTATTTGGTTAGGAACACTTCCACACGCAACACCGCCAAACCTCCACCGAAGAACATGTAAATGCAGATTCCTTCACTTTGTGTTGTATTTCGAAACCAAAGCCCTCGCGCGTATCACCCACATGCCCAAGAGTCTCCCAACTTCTTATCCATTGACTCCTTTCAAATCATTTTAGCAGCGCTCTGTGTAGATAGAAGCAGCCCACAGGAATGAAACAATCCCACAAGAGATATCATTAAATATCTCAATGTTTCGTCCTAGATGGCAATGAGAACGAACCGCATTATGATGGCAACGTCTCAGCAACACGCAGTAACCGGCAGAGCTCCATGGTCCTCCACCCCGCATCCGCATCTCCTCAGGCATATCCGTGTGCTGCGGAGGAATATATATGTTTGGGGTTCAAGTTGTTTGTGTTTTTCTCTTTAGGTTTTTGTAACTTTATAGACTCATTTTGAGTTGTGAACTGTGCCTATCGCGGAATTATATATCATGAGTGAGATGGGTCGCAGGTCATTTCTGACCAACATATTTAATAGTTTAAAGGGATACTCCCCCCAAAATGGAATTTTTGTCATTGACACCTTACCCCCCTGTCGTATCCAAACCCGTACCAAGCTCAGGTTCATCTTCAGGAACACAACATTTAAGATATTCTGGATGAGAAACAGGGAGGTCTGGGACTGTCCCAATAGACTGCCAAGTAAATAACAGTGTCAATGGTCCATAATAAGGGTATGAAAGACATCGTCAGAAGTACCTCCATCGGCCCTCAGATGTTGCAATCCTGGGTTATATAAAAGCAACGGGAACACTTTTTGTAAGTGAAGAAAACAAAAATAAGGACATTATCCATAACTCATCCTCTTTGTCCAACGGTCCCGTCTTCTGTGTCTCTCCATATCACTGTATGCTGCGTATCCTCTTCTGTAACATCTTTTCATACCTTTTCTTGGACCTTGACACCCGTTATTTACTTGGGCAGTCTATGAGACAATCACAAGGCCTCCCGGTTTTCATCCAAATAATCTTTAACTTTTTGTTCCAAAGACCACAGCTAATCCCCCCTTTTACGACATGGGGGGAAGTGATTAATGACAAATTTTCATTTTGGGGTGGTAGTATCCCTAGCCCAAAATAAAAAAAAATTTGATGGCATACATTTACTTATGTCAGCTTTATTTCTTCAACTAACCGTCATACATTTGACAGGACACTTTTATTCCAAAAAAAAGAAAAAGACGTACATTTTTATCAGTTCGTGCATGTAAAAAAACAAAACCCAACAATGATTTTCTGGTGGTAACCAATGCCATGCTCGACTGTTTGAGTTCAGGAAACACTCATAAAAACGTTTTAAAACGTTTTTTGTTTTACACGTTGTTTACAATACTGTTTATAATTTTCATAAGTTTGTAGATCAGTGGAAGATTCAAGTCCATTCACGGCCCGTTCTCACGCCGTAATGAGACCGAAACGCTGTCGTAGTCTCTATATTAGTCTGCCGTCCTCCATTGCCATCGGCTGTCTCTGCCATGATGGTCAGCTCTAGGATGAGGAAAAACACGGAAACTAGGTGTTAAGATAATCAGAAATCTCATCTAATAAATCGTAAGAATGGATATTAATTGTATTAAGCTTTTGAAACTGGTGGTAGTCAGTAATACCATGGTACTTTGCACATACTACCGTAAGTACAACAAGGGTGACTTAAGCGGAATACAATGATATTTCAATTATGAAGGTTCAATAACATGACAGTTCCATGTCCCAAACAATGCTTATAACACATAATACTTTTTGGTTGATCTAAATGTCCATATAAACATATTTGAGCATATGTTTAGAATGGTTAGTAACGTCCCTGCATGCTTATGAAGCCGCTTATTAGCTTTGTTTTGGAAAGCGAACAGTATCTTGTTCAGGAAAACTGCTAGCTTTGCTTAGGCTAACTGTATGGCTAGGTCATCTCGATTTTATTTCCATTAACATTATAATCATCTACCTATAAGTTTAACGTTGCGTATAAACTAGCTTGTGAAGTATAAAGAGACTTTTACGAAGAACGTAACATGTAAAGAAAATTGACCTGTTCGAATGTTAGCTTTAAATGACACGGGACCTTGTCACCGCTAAAGCAGAGACATGTCGGCACCATTGGGGGCGCAACCACTACTACGGCGACAGCTGTGTGCGTAACCCCGCCCCTCGTACACGGCGTCGCTTTACACGTTTTTGATTGGTCCGATTATGGCGTGTGTCGTTTGTCGTTTTAGCAATGCGGCAGGCATGCAACACACAGCATATGGGTCTGACTGATATAACTTCTATATGCGTCCTTTGTAGCAAGAATTTTTTTAGGTCTTTTTAATTTGTGTGGGACAGGTGCATGAAAAATAGGCCGAATTAACATAAGAGTCTCCTTAAAGGAGAAGTTCAACCATAAACGAAAATTTGCTGAAAATTTAAATATGTAGATGAGTTTGTTTGTTTTGATGTTTTGATTCCATCACTTCCATCCTCTGCAGTGAATGGGTGCCGTCAGAATGAGAGTCCAGACAGCTGATACAAAAAACAAAAATCAAAATAACACACAAGTAATCCACACCACTCCAGTCCATCAGTTTATTCCTTGTGAATTGAAAAGCTGCACGTTTGTAAGAAACAAATTCATCATCAAGAAGTT
>NC_056593.1:13171048-13185644 GCF_018340385.1 Cyprinus carpio | reverse complement strand
TCTAACTTCAAAATGTTTCTTTCAGCTAAAATAAGAGTCATCTCTAGGCTATTAATGTTGCTTTATCCAGTGGAAAAAGTCATCTCGTCTGAATCAGGAGAGAAATATGCACAGATTCAAGCACCGTTCACACAAGCAAAAATATAGATCTAAACAAATAGGTCGATTGATTGTGATGTGAGCATTATGTATAGGACTGTTATTTTTGGCCAGTAAGCTACTCTTTAAAGTTAAAAAGTCTTAATGATGGGTTTATTTCTTACAAACACGCAGCTTTTCACTTCACATGACATTAACTGAAGAACTGCAGTCATGTGGATTACTTGTGTGTTATTGTGGAGTTTGAGTTGTCAACTACTAATTTTAATAATGCAAGTCATGTCTTATTGGTCTTTATATATATATATATATATATATATATATATATATATAATATAGAATATGTATATACAGAACTATTGTAATTTATCTATATATTATATATATATATATATATATATCTATATATATATATACAGAATATTCATTTTTGGTGATTTTATTTATTAAAATCACCAAAAATGAATATTCTGTTCTCATTTACTTGCTTTGATATCATTCCAAACCTTTAGGCTGAATACTGAGACAAACCACAAACCGTTTATCCACAAATTTTTTTATTTTATTTTTTTTGGTTTCTCTTTAAGCTCTGTACTTTCTGAGCACAGACACCAGCTGTGTTGTTTTAATCCCCATGTAACCCCACTGCGGTCTGAGCAGGGTGAAACCTGCTGTCCAGATGCTGCATTGGTCCCGCTACCATTCATCTGTGTGGTTTACTCTCTTTGCTTTTTACTGACCCTGTATTAAGCTCTAGATACATCTGTGCACAGCTGGAGCATTTGCCCCAGATAACCTGTCACACAGATCTAAGACCTGTCAGCAAGAGTATAACCAAATAAGATGCTGGTAGCTATTGACGTTTTAAAAAAATTTCCCATACTATAGAAGTCAATGGCTACCAGAAACTGTTCGGTTACCAACATCTTCAAAATATTTTCTTTTGTGTTCTGCAGAACAAGTTTGGGAACAAACTGAGAGAGTGAGTAAATGATGACAGAATTTTCATTTTTGGGTGAACTTTTCCCTTTAAATGTCAACCAGTGGATGCACTTTACAACACTGCGGATAAAGCTAAATGATTTCTCACGTACTAATATAAGGTATTCAGGGAGAGCATTAAGCTAGCCCCCATTTGTAGGTTAGGATGTACAGCATGTAACGCATTGGATGGTGCAGATTTTGAGACCCAAAACTTGATTATCTAAAAGCTTTCTATGGGTTTCCCAGACAGACCATGTTTTTGATTTGTGGATTAGAGGAGATTTTCAGTTTCTATTTACAAATAAAACAGGGGGAGGGGATAATTAACCGCAGATTTTTAGCAAGAATATAAGTAAGAATGGTACCTAGAGGAGAAGAGAAGAGAGGAGACTTGCAACAGATAAGAGTCTGGCTGCACATTAAGCATAATAACACTTACAGATCGTTACAACCAAGAAAAGCATCACTTTATGAATGTGTCTAGTCTAAACCAATGCTGTGAGGAATAAAGGCAGCCATTGTTTACACTATCCAATGTCGTGATGTTATTTTTTATGTGATTGTGTGAAATATATATATGAAGGATACACCCGAGCTGGATTATGATCTATTAAACTTTTCAGTATTAAAAGGGTTAAATTAAGTGGAAACGGTGAATACAGAGGACTCTATAGAAGATGAAATACACACACACGGAAAAGGATGTTTGCTGGTTGCAGAGAAGCAGCAGGGGTCAATATGATGGAGGGGGGTGATTAACATACATCTGATAATTCAACAACAGCAGCAGCAGAATGAAAGAGAGCGAATGCAGGATGAGAATGGCAATACAGTAACAAGGATTTGCATGAATTTGACTCATTCTTGACACTGAGGCAGTGATTACTATTGTGGATAAACAGTGTTTTGTTTTGGATTGGTTTAAGGAGTAGTGGATAAATAATCATATAACAGTCATGATCAAAATAATGTAGTGATGATAAATTTATCTATCTATAGACAAGTAAACAAGACGATGCACTCTCATATTTCATGTTCTCTACACAGTTTATATTTTTTTCAACCCACATTTGTCACAATATCATTGTAGATCCTTGATGGTGCAAATATGAAGAAGCACTATACTGACATAACAGCTGACTCATCAACCAATAGCAAGAGTCAAATAAACAGACAGGCACTTCCCCATTAGCTTTTCTCTCGTGAGGGGGCAAGTAGAGCTAGATGCAGTGCAATGGTAACACAACAATTACAGTTTTACATTCATATTTTCATAGTGTGTGGGCTGCACATCAGATCTTCAAAATTTAATGTGACGCTTAAGATATTAAGCTTCAAATAACACATTTTGGATTCTGGATCTCGCTGAATCTGTGAGAGAAAGTACACTGCAGGGTAAGGACCCATTCGAACTGATGCCAAAAGACAAAAATTTAAGACATGTTATGATAGACGTTGATAAGATAAGATGTTGTACACCTTTAAGTACTGTCGGACTGAAAATAACACAGTGTATAACAAGAAAAGTGATCCTAAGGGACTGGTAATAAAAACGAGAAAGGAAAAAGCTGCTCTGGGAAAAAAAGCGAAAGCTCCACTTTACACAAATAATGAACAAGAGCAAGACAAGTGCTACGAGAATGAGCCACATCCATCGCATTAGAAAAACATTCTCTATATCTGACGGGGCTATTGTGTGGTAATGCTTTCAGAAGAAGGAGATGAAATAACACAAGCAACACAAGACGCAAACAGGGCCTATAAAAGCCTTCGACAGCAGCTCTATCCGAAGTAACACAACACACCACACGCACAGACAAATCCCTTTCCTGCAGAAACAAACACTCAGTGAGAGTGTAGCTCTCTGGTAAATAATGCTATACACAGACCGGGACCATGGCACAGTTGTCATACCTTTCAGGCCATTTTTATCTCATTTAGCCTGACCTTAAAAAAAAGGAAAGGTATCAAGCCATGGCTCTTCTCACTGCCGGGGATGGGAGCTCTGAAGGCAGGGGTCCACAGGGTCCCTTGACGGCCCCTCCAAACACGTCCACACATCTCGGTCCGTCCAGGGGACTATGTTTCCCAAGCTTGGCGATTCTGCACATGCCGCCAGAGCGGCAACCTCTGTTGGTGACAACACTTTGTCCCACAGGTTAAACAATGAAAAGACTCTCCAACAAGAGCTTGGGATGCATCAAACCTCCCACCGAGGGTGTCCTGCAGTGGAGCCAAGGAGGCCCAAAGGGGTTACACATGGATAAACACAATGTGTGAATCAGAAAATACTGTGCACAAATGGTACCTTAAAAGGTCCAACATTTTGTCACTGGGGTAGGACCCTCAAAGGTCTACCTTCGTACCTTAACAACTCCTGAAGGATGCAAACATTGTCAGAAAAAAATTGCAAAAATTGCACATTTAGAGGCTTATCACTGGTGTACTAACCTTAAAAGGACAACTTTGTACCTCATCTACCCCTAAAAGGTGCATATTTGTACATTAGAGTAGACATATGTATCCTTAAGCTACTACTATGAACAATTTAGGAGTTAATAAAGTGCAAAGATGTTCTGTTGAGGGTACTGCCCCAGTGACAAGCTTTGCACCACCAAAAGTACAAGAGTGAAGGGGTACCTTTGAGGGTGTATTCAGAATCTTCCAGGTCTTGCTCACCTGTTCCTGTCCTAACACCCAAGACGCCCCCGGATTTGATTGGGTGCCACGCGGATAACCCTTCACCCCGTCCTCTCAACTTTCCGCCTTGATATGCTTTCCAAACTCCGTCCCGTAGGGTCCAACTCACACATATGTGCTGCCAGATGCCCTGGGGCAAAGAGAGAGGCAGCTGTGCCACCTGTAAATGGAGGTAACGACTGAGTCCATCAGCTGTATTGTGCAAGATTGCTAATAGAGGAAGGTGCAGTAGTACAGGGTTCCTCAAACCTGAGAGTTTAGCTCAAACCTTGATCAAACTCACCTACCTATAATTTTGTAGGAATTCTAAAAGACCTTGATTAGCTTGCTCAGGTCTTTGACTTGGGTTAAGAGCTAAACTCTGCAGAGCAGTGGCCATCCAGGCCTGGATTTGAGGAACCCTGGTGTAGTGGGTCTTACCTTATCATTGATGAGTAATTCTGCTGGATTATGAATGCCCTGCAAACAGGACAAGTTCATTGGGTTGTTCCGGTACAAGCATAAGAAAATGGCGTCCCAATTCCACTCTCATCAGGCGATTGAGCCACAGACACGCCGTAAAGGCGTACATCTCTGGAATATTTCCGCCTGACAAGCCCGTACATGTAGTTAGTCCTCACGGGGAAGGAAAGTTTATACCCTTGTGGGTAACTGTAAATCTGTAAGACCTGGGAAGGAAAGATAGAGAGAGTGAGTTGAAAATGAAGAGACCACTTCATCCCCTTAGTTTAACCAAACCTTCCTCCTTACTCTGTTCCAGCTCTGAAATGCGCTCTTGCAGGGTGTTGATTCCCTGGTCGATGTGCTGGTGGTGGCTCTGGGTCTCTTTCTGGAGGTTCTTCCTCTCCTTCTCCAGCAGCCTAATCTTTTTTTTTTCTAGCTCTCCCTCCAGATCCTCCACAGGCCTGCCAGGCTCGCCCACCACTACACTCCCCAGTGTGCTCACAGTATGCTCAGTGTGGTTCATCGCTGCGGGGCCTATCTCCAACTGCGAGAGAATTATGCAAGAAGTCATTATTGCAAAACTTAATACGTCCTGTTCAACATGTGTATCTGACTATATTAAATCCATTTGAATAAAAGGAACTCAAAAAAATTATTTGTTCTTGAATCAGACATACTTTTCGAATTAGTTCTGATTTAATATGTCAATATTTTGAGTGAACGATGACTTACATTTCGTTCTGTTCCTCAAACACTTATTATCTGGTTTCAGAAGACTTGGAATATATGATGCATGAGTTATACAAATGACCTTTTAATAATCTTTATGGTGCTTTTACATGCTTTTTGAAGCTCGAAAGCCCCCTGTAATTGCACAGAAAACAGTGACCACTACATTCTTCAAAATATCTTCTTCAGTGCTCCACAGAAGAAAGTCATATGGGTTTTGGAAGGACAAGAGAGTGAGTAAATAAATTCACATTCATTTTTAAAGCGCTTTTTTTACAATAGCAGCTTTTACAGAAAAAATATGTTTCAATAATAATGAAATCTTTCCCTAATGAACGGGAAATCTAGCAAAACATCAAGACATTTCCTTTAAATTATGACAGAATTTTAATTTTTTGCCTGAACTAATCCATAACATGTTAGTTAAATTATATAATATAATATAATAATATATATTACATAATATATAATTATAGTATTTATTGATGTTTTAAAATAGCTTTTATTTTTGTTCTAAGTATCATTTTTATGATAGGTATCGTTATTTAGTTTATTTTTATTTTAGTTTAATTTTTATTAACTGTAGTAATTAAAACTTTAAGTATATTTTTCGATTGCTGAAGTGTATATATTTTTTTCATTTAATATTTATATTTCATTTCTGCTTTATTTCCATTAACACAAACAATTAGTAGTAGTAGTAGTAGTAGTAGTAGTAGTAGTATTTAATTTTAGCAATAACAACTGGTCCATAAGTCTATATCACAACATCTACAATTTAGGTGTGACCCAGCAGTATCCCCCTGATTTTGAACATTTGTACACATCCTTGCCTACTACTGTATTTACAAATCCGTTTCCCTTAAATACCCCCGTGGCACCGAATTCCAAAAAGCTTTTAGATTTTTTTAAGTGTTTACAGTTTCTCATACCAACCTCCAACTTCTCTATGCGATCTTTGAGTTGAAGAATCGCTCTCTCCAGTTCCTCCACAGCTCTCGCCGGTCTGCAGCTGTAGTGCAACCGAGCTGCTCACTTCATCCCCGGCCATGTGGCGACGGTTGCCCGCCCATACCCCCATACTCCTCTCATGGAGACCTCCTTTCCTCCAGCCCGCTCTCACACTCCGAGAGTTTTCCCGGTGAGCTCCGTGATGGTCCTCTGGTCCATGAGGATCTGGTCGTTTTGCTGCATGACGATCTGCCGGAGCTCCTCAGCGGTGGTGCGGAGGCTCCAGTCCTCCTCATCGGCGAACGGGTCATCGGCTTGTTCTCTCAAACAACCCCCTGGATTTGCAATCACTGATGGGCACAGGGGTACAAATGAGTCGGTTAAGAGTGAACTGTTTCGGGCTTGGCCCAGTTCACGTCCCCCGTAGTCAGCTCATTGAGCGACGGCATCTCCAGGGCCTATGTCCAAACCTCCTTCATAAGATTCAGCACCATGGAGAGCTCCGAGCGGCCCGGCGTGCGCTACGGATCCAGGCAGCGGCTCCAGGAGCGACAGTGAGCGGTTGTCGGACAGCGCCTGGGGCGCGGCGGCCGAGGATCGTGAATACACGCTGGCGATGATGCAGATGACCGCGCCGAGAAAAGCCAGGAGGGCCGGCGGAGACCAAAAACCCACGACGAACTTCATCGCGCCTATTGTGATTTACAATAAAAAAGCGCTGAATGTGATTTTATGGATGTTTGATATTCACGAACGACCGGGTTTTCACCCATCAGAAGCAGGACTGGATGAAATGAAGGTCGGTCGCTTTTGTTGCTTTGGCTTTTTTTCCTCCGCTCGCAGTGATGCTGGCGCCTCCTCCTTTTCTGTTGCTAAGTGCCTCTCTGGCCGGTTTTGTGCTATGGCTACCGCGCGCGCGATTAGAGACTGTGATGTAAACACCTTGCGCTCTCTTCATCATCATCATCATCATCTATGAATCCTCTGGCAGAAGATGACCAGACTGCGTCACTGAAGAGAACAACCGGCCTACGCACTAGAACATAATGAGTGAATAAAATAGTTACCAGGCTTGGTTTTTAGTGATTCCCAAACATATGTGTTCTTGACACCGAAGCATTTCATGATTAATCTGTCACTAAAGTGTCTTATTTCTGTGTAAACGCATTTATTAATGCTTTGTGCAGCATTAAACAGTCATGAATCCTCACACTCACGTGTTTATAAATTCATAGCAACTTTATCAGATATGGAAATGACAGTTTTGACCTTTATGCAACGTTTAACAATAAATAATCAGAGGTTTTAAAATCCCCCAACCCAGTAGTTGTTGTTTTGGGAATGATTTATATCTTTGAACACAATCTATTATTTTCAGTTTTTTATAAGATATAATTTATATCCAATTTTACCCCCCGAAATTTTACCCATCAGTCAGATTTTTAAATGTTTTTGAAAAGACGTCTCTTATGTTTTTAATTTAGGCCGTCTTTATTTGATCAAAAAATGAAGGAAAAACAGTAAATATGTTAAATATTATCACAACTCAAAATAAACCGTTTTTTTTTATATTATTATTAAAAGCCCACAATGCATTACACAGAATTCACAACGGCAGATAAATGTTAGCTTCTTTGCTTCAAATGTGAAATTATGCTATTATATTATAAAAAATATTTTAATATATAAATATGACCTCAGGCACAAAGGCTTCAACAAAAAATAAAATGCGGAATGTTATAACCTAAAATTATATATATATATATAGCTATGGTGACATTAACAATCTGCTAAAATGTGGATGCGGTGTGTTTTGTAACAAAGATTATAGAAGTGATTCAAACACGCAACATGGTCCAATATGCACTACCTATCAACAAAAAAAGGAAAAAAAAAAGAAAAAAAAAAAAAAAAAAGAGAAGAAGAACAAATAAAAAAAAGAAAACATTTATTATATTGAATTGATTAAGTTTTGGGTACACTATCTTTAAAGACATATCTGTGGGTGAAGAGAAGCAATAACAAAAAAAAGAAAAGAAACAGGACAGAAAATCCGTCTCATGTGTCCAAATTTTCTCTGACAACCAGATGGAAGGCTGCCTTTTACCTTACTTTTCCTTATTCACTTTAATGTGTTTTCCTGCTTGATGTCCCCTTTCTGCGGAGCACTGAGTCATTAAAGCCATTAATGTCCAAAACACACAAATAAAAAGATATCTTCAGTTGCACCGAATTCGCTGCAACCAAATGAAAAATACTTTCTCCACACGAGAAAAACCAAAAGACACCATCGGTCGGTTGGCTTTTCAGAAATCCAGCCACTCAGCCATGTAAACACAGTTAGACGGAGAGATCTCGCCCCCTTCATGACAGTCATCAAAAACCTAGAGAGCAGAGAGTTACTGTTGTTAACTTGCCACATTAAAGGCATAGTTCACCCAAAAATGAAAATGTAACGACTTTTCTTCAGATCAGGCCATCCAAGAGAATGTAAATGAATATGTTCATGGGAACAGATTTGAGAGAAAATTTAGCATCACACAAATCATTTTCTCACCAATGGATCCTCGTGCATCAAGTGGTGGATGGTGTGAATGGGTCAGAATGAGAGTCCAAACAGCTGATTAAAAACATCACAATAATCCACACCACCTCAGTCCATTGATTAATATCATGTGCAGGAAAAATCTAGAAGTTTGTAAGAAAACAAATTCATCATAAGATGTTTTTGGCTAAAATACAAGTCCAACGATCCATAATATTGGCTCCTCTAGTGAAAAAGTCATCAAGTCTAGTCCTGATTCAGGGGAGAGAAAAAATATGCACAGAAACAAGCACCAAAGTGATTATTTCAGTCCAAAACAGTTCTAAAACAAATATTTGGGTAGAATTTTGATGTTGAGAGGACAAACATGGAATGGACTTTTTTTTTTTTTTTTCCCTGGAAGGAAAATTATTATGGACATTATGGAAATATTATGGATTATGGACTATTCTGGACAGAAGCAAATGGTTTTAAAAGTTAAATCCCTTAATGATGAATTTGTTTCTTTCAAAATGCAGCTTTTCCTCTTCTCAAGACATTAACTGATGGACTGGGGTGGTGTGGATTATTGTGATTTTTTTATCAGCTGTTTTGGACTCTCATTCTGACGGGGCACCCAACCCACCTGGTGAGCAAGTATTGTAATGCTAAAATTTTTTCCAAATCTGGATGAAGAATCACAGTCATCTACATCTAAATGGCCTGAGGGTGAGTACATTTTCGGGGTGAACCCAATTCCTTTGATTAAATCATAACCTGCACGGTTTGACAACCACCCTAAGCATATCACAATATTGATTTCAATTCGATACATATCATGCAACCCTACTTGTGATTTTAAATGTACTAAAAGTTTTGTTTACCCACGGGCAGTTGCACAGTCCACATGGTGTTTTTGACCAGACCAGTGGTTGAAAACTTATGGGATTCACAACACCCCTGTAGAGCTTCATCTGTCCATCTACCACTCCCCACTGTCCCACTCTTTAACTAGCAGCAATTATATATCATCTCTCCACCTTTTTGCCATCAAAGATCAGTCGTGTTTAGAATGGTCTTCACAACCATGTCCTCCCCATGGATAAATCCACCTGCAAACAGGATATCATAACTTATTAAACCTATTATATTCATATTCAATTCAGTGGGTTATTATTGTGATGTTTTTATGAGCTGTTTGGTACTCTCTCATTCTCTGACGGCCCCCATTCACTGCAGAGGATCTATTGCTGAGGCAATTGTGAGGAATGCTAAATGCTGCTATACTTCTCCCAAACTCATCTACATCTTGGATGGCTTGAGGGCGAGTAAAAGAAAGACGTTCAGCATATTTCAATATTTGGCTATTCCTTAGAGATACTGATCACACTCACTTTGCTGATGCCGAGAGCTCACAGATGTACTTATCCAACACTTCATGAGACGGGTGCAAATGATGCTGTGTCTTCGCACCATCGAGCTCTTTGTTTGCACCATGGGGCTTCTTTGCTTCTACTGTCTCTCCCGTGCTGCAGCCTGAAAATACACACAAATATCCTTTAAATTCAAAGCCTTGAATTTTCAAAGGTCACATACCATCGAAGACGGAGGAATAAGAATATATAGGTAACCTTATTCTCACCTTACTTTGCAGGAACTTAAAAGCACTTGTTGGGTTGAGACCCTCAACAAACTCAGACTCAAAATCCTGATCGCTGTTACCAGGCGCCCCCCCACATCTGTCACCCGATCACGTCCGGCTGCAAGTTATACAGCAGTGTAGAACCTTCTTCTTAGAGGCCCTGGATGGGGACGAAAAAAAAAAACAAGACATTTTAGTAGGTCTAACTAAAGCTAATAGAAACATTTTTGAATGTTTAAAATAAGGTTTGGAAAAACCTCAACTCACGGCGCTACAGACTAGTCATTCATACCGCTTTAGTGATGAGGGCCTCTTACTCTCAAGATTCTTGAGGATTTTATTGATTTCTGTGTGAGTGGAAAGGTTACTCTTGTATCTGTGTGTCTCTGGATCCAAATTCCTTTAGAAATCATAAAAAAAAAAGCTATTTAGAAATTGAAGAAAAATAACTTCTTGATCAATATTTGGTTTTTATTATCTTGTTTGATCAATCTTAAAAAAAAACAAAAAAAATGAAAATAAAACAAAAAAAAACAACTAAAATGCAAATGATAAAATGCATCGCACCTTTATTTCCAAGCATCTTCTGATTCTGGTTTTGTACTTAAGTGATCTTGGTAAAACAGCTTTGTTCTTGGGTATCATAGAGAGCCTTTACTTTACCACGTCCAAAAAAAATAACCAGAAACAGTATATAATTTTAATTAACATTCTTTTGAATTCTTTTATTTTCATTAAATCTTAATTCAATAAATTGTTGACCATGTGGTGCTGAACCTCGGTGGTGGAACTCTTTTGTAAATGTATTATTTGTTTTGTTTCATGTGTGTTTAGTCTGTGTATTCAGATGGTGGTCTCCGTGTGATGTGTTTGTGGTGAATTTGTTTGTTTTGAACACAAATTTAGTACAGTATTATATTCAAATTCAGATATCAAAGAATTGTATGTTTATATCTATATATATATTATATCTATATATATATATAGATATTTATTATATATAAACTTAATTGTTAATTTTATTTAAATGTTTCATTTTTAATATTAATTCACCACATGCATCCAACCGCACATTAGTGTTTTGAAGAGATAAAGAGAGAAAAGAAAGAGAAAGCAGATACTTAACTCAAAGAAAAATGTAAAATGTATTTTAAAAATGTAATATGAATTCACTAAATTTGTGTTGTGCACCGTTTAAGTGTGATTAGTTGTTTAAAGAATAGCAATAAAATCACACCTTGAAATATTGCATTTAATGTTTAATTTGTTCTATTGAAAGATTTAATGAATTCAATCGAAACAAATAAATGCAAATATATTAAGTTAAAAGTTAAAAAGTATGTATTTCTTTTTACTCAATTCTTTAATTGCCTTTTTTGGAATTGCAAATCCACATTATTTGATCTTGTTTTAGTTTTTGTCGGTTTTATATTAATTTGTTTTGTGCAAATATTCTTGGCATTTAAAGAGACAAACCTTGTAGACGGACTGAGCATCCTTAAGCCTCTATGTATTAAAGTCCATGTGCCCATTGCTTGTTTTTGGCAAAAGTCTAATTGACCCTGACGAACAAAAATAAAGAGTCAGGACACGAGCATAACCTCGTGGCCAATGTTTCCTTCACTGTCAGCTGGCGCGCAGCATCCTCACCACAGACAGCAAGCTGTTGATTGCCATGTGGCAAGCTGCCTGCGCCCTCAAACATGAGGAAGTTCTTTCTGGAATGAACTGGTACTGTGATCCCATGTGAAACTGCTGCACAGATGTCTCCTTTATACTGCAACCAGAGAGAAAATAAGTGACTTCACCACAAACCCGCTCAAATCTCCCCAACATTCACTGCACCCACGCACTGCCTTTTACCATTATGGTGAAACAACGATTTTTTAGATTTTTTTTAATTATTTAAACTATTGTCCCCCCTGCTTCGTCCGCTAGCCCCAACAGATTGACATTCACTAAATATGCAGGAATAATAGCTCATATACCTAATAATGAAGCAGCTGTATAAACTCATGCGCTATTAAATACTGTAACCACGAAACTCCTCTACTGGATAGGCGACTGCGTTAGTATTTTCCTATATACTTAGGTCTTTATAAACTACTTGTACTACACAGGACATGCATAGAGCAGCTTTGGTAGTATAGTAAGTGTATTGTAGTTGATTCTAATGACTCCACATCGTCCGTCATGGGGTTTACAGGCCAGGCTAACCGGCTGCGCCACCCAGCTCACCTATTCTCGATATCTACAGGGTCCTGTCTGAACTCTTTTTGACTTTAACTTCTGTCATTGTTCATCAGGAAGGGAATTAATCGACCCGGAAAAGCCAAATGTCAATTCATATAAATTAATACATACAAAGATCAATGTTTAAAGTTTAAAGTCAAACGCTGTGTCGGTTTTCAGTCCTGCGCCACTCATGGTTCGCTTGCATGAGGCGGGTGAGAAGTTTAGAGGCTGCGGGGTTGCCAGATTGCGCAAAACTTAAGAAGCAGTCGTATTTAAAACACAAACCCCACAGTTCAGCGACCTCCCTCTTTTGAATAAGCGGATATATACTATATGTTTTTTTTTTTAATTAATTTCAAGTTTATTTAAAAAAACTCAAAAAACTCACATCCGCGTTTCTAACGTTATAACCAAATCAAGCCCACAAGTTCACTATGAACGGAATAACATGGCAACACGGATAGCCATGTCCGGAACCCCCCCCCCCACCCCACCCCCCAAAAAAAAAAAAAAAAAAAAACTCACAGCCACCTTACTATGCTGTGAGGCGAGAAGAATAAACAAAAATAAAACATCGAGAGTACTGTGATTTCAGCACATCCAGAAATTAGTAATCTCTCAATTGTTCATAAGCTTTTTTTCCCTGAACCCATTTGACCTAAAAAACTGATGTATCCAAATAATCAATATTGTTATATATATATATCGATATATATAGAGAATATATAATCTAATAATATAATATATATATATAGCTAATTAAGATAGATATAGAATTTCATATCCATTTATTATATAATTCTGTCTTTGCTTCCTTTGGGCTGTTCTGCTGATATTAACTACTTCGTCCTTAGATATAATAATTTTAAATACTTTGTACTTTATTGAATACTTTTATTGAATAAGATAGATCTTAATAATAAAACAAAGTGTATTCTTCTGATAGCCCTAATATATTTTTGTATTTAATAAAGATCCATGGCTGCATAATTAATTTGATTCTTCATGTTTTAGATCCATGGCTGCATAATTAATTTGATCAATATTTACTTGAAGTAAGGTACTTGATTGGTTCTCAATAATATTTAATAATTAATATTAATAATGGTTCGTATTTTTTATCAATGCTGAAAACCGTTTTTGCTGCTCTTTTGTGGAAATCATCTTTTTTTCAGGACTCTCTAATGAACAGAAAATTCAAAAGACACAAATTTATTGATAATATAAATATTTGTAATATTAGGTATGGAACATCTCTCTCTCGTTTCCTCTCTCTTCTCTCTCTCTCTCTCTCTCTCTCTCTCATATATATATATATATATATATAATATATATATATATATATAATCAATTTAAATTGCATCCTGTGGAATACAGTATGTATTTTGCACGAAGGTGTTTTTTAATACTCGTTTCAAAATTTTTTTCCAAAGTAATTCGAACTCAAACTCAAAGGAAAGGGAATAGAAGTTCGGGAAATAAGGTGAGGGCGAGGAGAAATGACAGCACTGTCCCTTTAAGAACAGAATCTCGTCAAGGCGCAATGCGTTAGCTGCTCAGTTGCTATGGGGATACGCGACGAGCAATAGGCGTTGCAGCTGTGTGTTGAGTGTCTCGGAGCGTCTTGGATACCAGAATTTGTGTAAGGAAATATCGTTTATGTTTCAAAATTCTGAGATACTTTTACTCCTACACAGATACTCAGGAAGTTAGAGTTTGTAAGCCACATTATTTCATAGACTTTTAATGCATGGCACGCATTAAAACCAAATTGTTAATAAAGTGTATCTATATGTAGATGTCGGATGCGCTTAAAATTTTTATTTATGTATTTATTTCATTCATGTGTTGTGCCAGATTGGGCCAGGGAGCGCAAAGCATGACCAGGCAGGTTCAGTGGCAGCACCTCAGATAATCTATTCGCATGCCGCCTCGAGCGAGCCAAGCACGAGATCGCTCACACCCCTGTCGAGATCAGATCCGGTGAGGAATCAGTGCGCAGCTGCTCGCGCCTGAACAAGTGGACCTTCATGTGTTTTATAACCCGTGTTTCCCAACATCCTCAGACGTGAGTGTCCTGTACACGCTGGACGGCAATCAAGCCGGGTGATGGAGAATGTGAAAGAGCCGGTTTTGGTGACCGCACTCTGAGGTACACTGAAGCTATTCGCTTACCTGCGGGGAAGGTGTCTGTAGACCATGGCTGTCAGCACGTATGCACGGTTTATCATATATTAGTTAAAAACAGGCTGCGTGTTTTTTATCGATGTCAGGAGCAATACGTAATA